>NW_027272357.1:0-145000 GCF_040938485.1 Diadema antillarum | reverse complement strand
TTCATTTTTTGTTCCCAGTATATGATTCCCTATTCAATCAATCTTGCTTTGTCAGAGCCAGGGGGTCGTTGCGCTCCATATCACACGTATACCCTCTGAATTACCCCTTCGCAGGTGGTGTTGTGATTTAAGAAACCATTGATCAAGTCTTCAGTCTTGCCATGATGCGTAATAGTAATTTGTAAAAACTAATTAATGTTAAATTACACACTTATGTTTATCAAAAATAAACGTAGATGTCATTGCTATAACAACCCAAGTTCGATTTATATGTTGGTAACCACAACAAGGACGCCAACAGAAGTACCCATTGATTGTTTTTAGAATGCAATTAACGCATGCAGTGAATAATGGTAGGCCTACTCGGTTGGATTTGGCATTGAGGTAGGCAACGAAAGAACGTCAGTTGCGTCAAGGCAACCATGATACGTGGTGCATGTCAAACGTTATTGATGGTTACCCAAGTTTAATATTAATCGATGACAAAAAAAAAATGAAGCAGATGTCGTGGCAAGACGTTCCATGTTACTCACTTATTTGGCAAAGGAACTCCTACAAAAGACGCTGCTGTTTTCATCTTGTCATTGTCTGGCGAATTCTTTGTCAAACCGGAATTATGGCAGGTACGTTTTCAGATTCTTTTCAGGTATGTTGCCGTAATATCTATGGCGGACATAAATGGGTATATAACTTGCACTGCACTGGATCAGTTAAATGGGTGATGACAGAGCAAATAATTATCGTTTTTCTATAACGTAGCTCCATTCTACATCATTACAAGAACCGAATGGTGTCATTTTTAGGTAAAAGTGAAATCCGTGTTGATTTATAGGACCTATATCGTCAACTTTTTTATTTTCATGTCGAAGCCAATGGTATCAGATAAAATACCTCATCTTACAGTGTACTTGACTTTCGACTTAAATGCACAGTCGACTGAACAAAGCACGTTTATAATAAAGAACACTATTGTTTTTCGACTTTTCCCATTCCAAAAAGTAGTGAGAAGCCGGCCTTAGCGGGACTGACCGTACAGTTGTAAGTTAGTTCATGTCGGCAATCAAAGCTCCAGATCATCGGGGACATGATCTTGATAACATGTAGTGTACGTGATTGAGAGAGCGAAAAACAAGCAATATTTTGTTTGATTTAATAACATGTGAAATCATCCCGAAGCAGTTGACTTTGGCAGCAAACAAACCTACATGTATGATAACAAATATTGTCCCATTGGGCCATTATGGCTCTTGTTGACTCTCTGGGTGGAATCTCTTTTGTTTGTTTGTTTGTTTTTGTTTTGTTTTTTTTTTCGTTCCCCATTTTGTCTCACATTATCTTTTTTATTTTCGACATGTTATTGTACGCTGATGTATTTCATGAAAATTTGGATTTTGAGCCCTCTGAAAATTCGACATCTCCCTTTGCCAAGTTAACTAGAAAAGCATTCGGAGAGCACTGATCTCCGCCAAGCCAGCGACTCATTTCCACCAATCAATAAACGCATGCAATTTCAGAAAAATAGAAATATTCTTTTTTTTTTAAGTCATTGCACGGCGCCTTGCAATTGGCCGAGCACATCAGTGCTGGTATGTAAACCTCCAGAACACACAGCTTGAACCCCAAGTTTGTTGACCTTATATGCCAAAAGATGAAAATTCATTCAAAAACCAATAGAAATTCCAGGATCACTACCAAAATTGAAATGAGGTGCTCCACGTGTGTGTTACGGCACATTTTGGTAAATTGCACATTTTGGTAAATTTACCAAAATGTGCAGGACATTGACGGCACATTTTGGTAACTTTATGCTCCTCCGCAATCATTACAAAAACAAATTGTAAGTACAGTTGGTTTTTGTCCCCACCGAATGAGTTCGGCAGCCTAAAGACCGTGTCACACCTTTCCAGGCAAGCTACGCGGGCTTGTTGCGAGTAAGGTTTTTCTAGCACGCTCGAAAATTATCTCGCCCGTAGTTGCCCGGAGCTGAGCACGCAAGTCCGATTTTCCCGCAGCCGAGTTTTGAGCAGCACCTCGCAGGCAACTCCCACGCAGGTCCTTCGCAGTTCGCAGTCCCCGTACGCGGTCAGCGCGGCCAAGATAATGACATTCTGTCATTTCTGTTGGACTTCTGCCATTCCTTCAGATGAATTTCTGAGTTGTCAGCCCCCGCGCGCCTGGCACGCAGGTCACACAGAATACCCGCAAGAAGAACATAAGTAGCACGCATCCACCAATTAAGACACATGCACAACTCGCCCAAATCCTTGTCCGCCCTCAGAAATTGTCCGGTATGCTGGAAAATCCTCACACGCAACAAGCCCGCGTGGCTTGCCCGGAAAGGTGTGACAAGGCCTTAACATGGTTACGGGTGAAAAGGATTTGCGTACGCACTTTTGGGCGACTACGGGTGAGATACGTGCTAGGTACTGTCACGTGCAGGTCATCTGCGGGGACCTCCGGGTAGTAAAAATTGTTCTTTGCAAGTCGCACGCAAGGCTTGCCCGGAAAGACAGGCCGTGTCACACCTTTCCGGGCAAGCTACACGAGTAGGGATTTTTCAGCACGCAGGAAAATTTTCTGCGGGCGGACAAGAATGTTTACGAGTTTCGCACTTGTGTCTTATTTGCTAGACGCGTGCTACTTACCTTCTACTTGCGTGTAGGGCCTATTCCGTTTGATCTGCTTGAGAACTTTGAAACCGATCCGTTTTCTGTTACGAGCGACTTACGGGTACTGGGAAGTACCTGCGTTGGAGTTGTCTGCAAGGTGCTGCCGGTAAGGGTCTCCTACTGGTGTTCTGCGTGTACCCCCGCAACTCACACATATTTTGAACATGCTCAAGGTCTTGTCATACCGTATCTGGGGAAGTTTGACTTGCGGGGTAGCAAATTTGCTACCCGGAGCTCTCCACAGTTGGTCAGCACCTGGCAGTACCTAGCGCGTATCTCGCCTGTATTTGCCCGGAGGTGCGCACGCAAGTCCGATTTACCCGCAGCTAAGTTTACAGCATGACCAAAACTTTTTTCCGGGTGAGTCGTGGAAATTGCCCGCAGAGGTACGCGCAGAACGCCAGTAGGCGGCCCTTAGCGGCAGCACCTCGCAGGCAACTCCCACGCATGTATTTCGCAGTTCCCGTATGCGGCCAAATTAATGACATTCTGTGGTACCTCTGCCATTCCTTCAGAGGAATTTCTTCACTGAGTTGTCAGCCCCACGCACCTGGCACGCAGGTCACACAGCATACCCGTACGAAAAGCAATCGCAATAGCTTACTCGCGCCTTCAGCTCGGGTGAGCTAAATAAGTGTCTTGCCTGTCTTTACTTGACCGCATTATAAATCTCAAGCCCATCCATGGGTTTTTAGTTCAGTTACCAAAATGTGCAGATTGTCCAAACTGTGCAGGCAAATCCACTTTTAACTGCACATTTTGGTAACAGTTGATCCCGTCAGGTATAGGTGCACTGTCGGCACATTTTGGTGAATTAGCAAAATGTGCAGTTCCAAAAATGTGCCGTGACATAGTAAACGGCACATTTTGGTAACTTGCACATTTTGGTAATTTACCAAAATGTGCCGATTAACCAAAATGTGCCGTAACACACGTGTCAAAATCGACTTATGTAAGTATCATTTTAATCGGTACCCAGCATTTTGAGCTATTGTGCAAACAGACAAACCAACGCCGATGATCACTTAACCTCCTCCTTCCTCGGCGGAGGTAACCTATTCTCTCTTTTTCTTTTTTGTGGGTGGATCATACGCATTTACAATCATACCATATTAAATTGGAAGAAAGGTGATGAACATTTAAGATTTAGAATCACTCATATAATTGAAATTAGAGTCACAATTATTCTTTGATGTCAAATTTCAAATTCAAATCAAAATGATTTTTTTATTTCCTATGACAAATTTTTGTTGTCGTTACCAATTCAAAGAGAACAAAACGTACAATGTATTTCAAGCATAAATGTGCATATATACTTATGTTTCTAATTGTTCAAAATGATCGCTTTCTTCGAAAAGAGAGACCTACGTAAAACAAATAAACAAATAGATAAATAGATAAATAAGTAAATAAATAAATAGGCTTGTAGAAATAAGGGACACTTAATACATCGAACTTAAAACAATGAATGTAAAAGCCCGTTGCTTTTCATAATGGATTTTCATAGATCCTCAAAAAAATTCTAATTTATATCATTTGCGTATAATTCCAATCTTTTTACTCTCTCCCTGACTCCAATACTTTGATAACAGTGAAAATGAAAGAAAAGTGGACTAATACATTGTCATTTCATTTTGAGAAGACAAAATAGATGCTTTTTAACACTCTTTACATAGACCTCCAGGATATATAATATTTAATACTTCCCCTGAAAGAAATTTCTATCATCAAATTTTTAGGTGATTGTGTTGACAATAAGCTTCCGTGAAAGTGTTTTATTCATAAGATTTGTAAAATCATTTCGCGTAATATAGGTATAATGAATTAGTTGAAGTATTATTTTCCCTCATTTGCATTGACAACACAGAATTCAGAGTTAGTATTACCGTATTTGCATTATGGAATCCTTGCTTGGGGTAATACATATCAGACATTGATACAATCTTTTTGCATGAAAAAGGGCCTCTCAAATTGATTGGTAACCTCCATTAACGAAACATACTGATGTTTTTATTTTCTGAACAAAAAAATGAATAAATAACAGACCTATATTCAATTTTACTTAGTCAGTTTATGTAGCCTTTTGTCAAGGCCCTCTCGCTGTATGATGGCTATATGATGGTATATGATGCTATATGATGTGCGAGCGAAGAGAGCCCAGCCGAGCACGACAGCGCGAGGGCCTTTGAGATCTGCTTCACACATTATTTTTCATGGTGCATGAACCCTACTGAATAGACACATTGGCTGCGGTCAACCAATGGAATGGCGCGCTACTCACATTCTCCCTGTTGACATGCATCACTATTAAAGCGACCACCAGTGGAGGTCTGTCTGTGGCACGCATTCGCCGTATGCAAATCGGGCTAAGGGAGATAGACACGCAGATTGGTCGGCTATTAATAGCAAAAGTGGGTAATTCCAAAGGTTAACAGGAGCATGGAATCAGATCTCAAAAGGCCCTCGCGCAGTCTCGCTCAGCTGAACTCACTTCGTTCGCCCCATTCGCTCACCCCCATACTAGTCTAGTGGGATATCTGAAAAAGGGCTCTCTAAAAAGGTGTTAGAGGCATTTTTGAGTAAAAGTTCGGAACCGGTCTCTTTTACCTAATTTGAGTATGCTGAATCCAAAAAAATCCGGTTTCCAAGCGAAATTCACTGATCTTGACCATCTAATTTGCATAAACAAAATGGCTGCCCAGTCACAGATTTTGTCTGTTTCAGACACGAATTTTCTAGAAATTCTTTGCAAACGAGCTGGAAAAAAGTGATTCCGAAAATCTTTGTACAGAGAACGGAATTAACAATTTGAGGGATAAACGTTTCTAAGGTGGTAAATAGTATATTTTATTCATAATTATGCAAATTAGGACTGAAATATGCAGATGTATATATATATATATATATATATATAACACTGGAAGAGTACCGGTAATTTTTACATTTTTTTTTTTTTGAGAGGCGAGTTAAACACTAAATATGTACACTTTAAGGTTTTCAGGGTTAGGAAAAGTCCGGTTCCCAAGTGAAATTTACCGATCTTGACCATCTAATTTGTATAAACAAAAATGGCTGCCCAGCCACAGATATTGTCAGTTTCGGACACGCATTTTCTAGATATTCTTTGCAAACGAACTGGGAAAAAAGAGATTTGAAATCCTTGTGCGTAGAATGGAATTAGCAACTTGAGGGATAAACGTTTCTAAGGTGGTAAATAGTGTATTGTATTCATATTTATGCAAATTAGTACTGAAATATGCAGATAAATATAATCTAACACTGGAAGAGTAGTTGTTACCATTTTTTTTTATTGAGAGGCAAGTTAAACACTAAATATGTAGACTTCAAGGTTTTGAGGGTTAGGAAAGCTTCTGTTCCCAAGCAAAATTTACCGATCTTGACCATCTACTTTGCATTAAAAAAATGGCTGCCAAGCCACAGAAATTGTCAGTTTCAGACAAGTATTTTCTAGGATTTTTTTTTTTTTTTTTTTTTTTTGCAAATGAGCTGGAAAAGGTGATTTGAAATCTTTGTACATAGAACGGAATTAGCAACTTGAGGGATAAACGTTTGGTGGTAAATATAATAATTTCTTTCAAAATTATGCAATTTAGGACTGAAATATGCAGATAGATATATATTAACACTGAAGAGTAATTTTCACATTTTTTTCTTCTTGAGAGGGAAGTTAAAAACACTAGATGATTATGTAGACTTTAAGGTTTCAAGGGTTAGATACATACCAGAATCCGTTCTCAGTAGTATCAAAATAAATGTAAATATCGTAATTGGTATGCACATCATAATGTATGCTTCATGACTTTTATGTGCATGCAGTTCATTCAATAGCGTATACACCCTGGTGGGATTTTATTTTTCAAATCCTCTAAAAGGATCCTTTTTTATTTTTATCTTTTTAGAATTCAAGTTAGGAACCCGATTATTAACCAAAATATTGATTGCGCTAGGGCAAAAAAAAAACAAAACAAATAAAAACAAAACAAAACAAACAAAAAGGGATCTTATTCAAGTGAATGAACCTTAACTAATTTGCATAATACATACAAAATAGCCGCAACATTGCGTAGTACATCGATAATCGCGAATCGAATTGATGAAAACTCTCTCTACGCGGACCATGACTCAACTTGTTATGGGAAGGGGGTGGAATATGTCATCGACCAATGCCATTTCGTTCATATCATGCAACATCCATTATTGTATTGTTCCAATATGCAAATCTGAAGCATCAGCACGGAAATTCTATTTCCCAGTTTACCAGAGTATGGTAATCTCATATATGATAACATATGATTATACATAGCAAGCATTCGTCTATATAGTTGAAACGGGATAGGTGGTTTTATTCTATTTTCTCTGGAGGCATCTTTTTTTTTTCTTGAAAGTCGAAGAAAAACACCTTTAATTTCACAACAATCATTACTGAATCCTAATGAATAAACAAAATTATGTTGTAAGTCCGTTAGATGAAATTATATATATATTTTTAAGACTGGAGAAGGATCCATTGGGAAGTTAAGCTTGTAGAATAGCCGCGATTACACACTGACAAAAGATCAGGAAGTTTAAGATCGCGATCTCCAAGATCTCAAAAGGCGCGGTCAGATTGGCAAAATATCGAAAAGTTTAAGATCGAAATCTTCAAGATCTTGAAGTTTTTCAAGTGCGTGTGACTGCAAACTTTCCGCGAAACTTCCCACTACAGGGATATTTCATGTTATAATGCCATCCCCGCCAAGCTTCTCGATCTCTTGCCAGTGTGACCGGACTACAACAGATCGCGAAGACTGCTATCTTAAACTTTGCGATCTTTTGCCACTCTGACCGCACCTTATCATGATAAACTTAAGTAACGATGTTAAAATAGTAGTGAGGGAGAAGAAATGAAAAAAAAAGACGTGTGGCACACATTTACCTAGATTTGATCCTTCTATATCTGTTATAAGAATGTAACTTAGTCAACACCAAGACAGTTTGACCTCTGAAATTGTCTCGGCCAGTGCAATCTGCGAAATAAGGGGTTTACACCTTCCTAAAGTCCTTTTTGTTTTTGTTTTCAACATACGTGGATAGCATGCCGCCAGTGATAACCACCAGGTATTGATGCATTTCAATTTATTCTTATCTGGACGACGCCACGCTCCCTTGTCTGTCTGACTTGTGATATATTTTCACCAGGTGATGTGATTCAGATCATAGAAATGACATTCTTAGCAAATAGGCCTCTAGCTTTAAGGGCCAGTGGTTTGTAAGAACTAATGAATACTGAATACTCATTAGGAACCATGTTACATACAGAAGATTCCACTTCGTATCAGACCTAAATGGTCGCCATTTCTCCTCTGATTATATGCTTTATCAAGTATGATTTTTGAAGATCCATGTTGTAACCTGAATTTCTGCCCAAGAATTAGTATATGGATCTTTTTATGGAGGACCTGGGTTTTCCACCACCTTGCGAACATGAAGTTACTTTTGTTCCCTGGAGAGATAACATCGATCCGATAGCTTAAAGAGGTCTTCTTCCCTACACTGGAGTTGTGCTTTTTCTGCTAGACTGATACTGACAGTAGCACTCTTAGTAAGGCAAGTGATCAAGGACTCATAATCATCAAGAATGCTGCTTGTACGAGAAGAAAACTAAAGGATTCCAAGAACATGATTGTTATCAGTCGTCTTTATAAGAATGAACTTATATTTGATTCAAAGGATACATCACACAAGCTCGTTCGGCACAAAATATGTTCCGCCAGTTTACCGACAAAAGTAAACTGAACGCTCGCGGAAGCAGTTCAAAGACAATACTCCTGTATAAAAAAATAAAAAATAAAAGAAGAAAAGAAGAAAAACCTGCTCACTGTGCCAGACCTGATTTTTCTTCACCAGTAGACAATGGATGGGAACGTTTTGATCTGGTCTGCAGCCTGTACAACTGATGTATCTAACTCCAATCCTGCAAGGTTGCCTTGAGATGATTTCATTTGCATGCGAAAGCAATGCAGAACGTTTCGATGCAAATGTCACAAATCAGGCCTACGATGTACAGCATTGTGTGCATGTTAGCAACAATGTAATGATGCAAACCTTGCCTGAATGTAGATCAATTCAGCTCGATTGAGAAATAGATTTTTCGACTCAGATTGTATGTTCCTTCGACAGCCAAAATATAAAGTTTTTGATGACTGAAGAATTACAAGGTCATCCTTCGTTTCTGTTTCGGACACTGTCCGAGATACCAGGATTTTTCTTTGCTTTTTTTTTTGCTTGGGCCTGCAGGATAGGTGAAGAGATAGATAAAAGGACATAAATCATGTTCGCAGACGAGATTTATGAAAGTTGCCACTTGATTTTACATTCAGCTGCAGATTGAAAATAATTATAAACCAATTCATCCAATGAAAACGACAAAGTACAGGGAAGGATAAAGTGACCTTGCACTAATCTATAGAGTAATGTATAGTGATCTCATTGCCCGATAACTTAGACAGCAAAACCTTGTTTTGGTGGTTAATATGCATAGAAAACGGGTGAATATTTGCATAATCTATTATGCAAATGAGATAATAGAGGTGTGTTGTTTAGAAGTTGCAGTTAATTTTTGTATCTCTTAATTACACCAGGTATCATTAACAGGCCTTGATGTAAAAACTGTTGGTTACGAAACATATCCATATATTGCGGCATGCGTTGTAGAATATTGAAACCTGCCTGGTCTACGGCCTCTTGAATACCAATTTGCAAATATATTTTCGTAAGTGCTATTCAGTCATTCTTCTTTATTGATTGATTCAAGTACTTGATTTACCTCGGACACTGACGACACTGTAATGTGCAACTTGTATGCCATATAACTTACTGTATTTCAGTACGCCAAGGTACATTATGATAGCAAGACTTTCTTTAAGGGAATATATTCATAGAAATGGCCAACTATTTGTATAATTCATTATGCAAAGTAGATTATTAGGGCATTTCTAAAAGCTGTTTTTCTTGTATCTCTTTATCACAAAAGAATCATCAACTTAGATTTTGATATGATAATTATAATGATTCAGATTCATATATCGCGACAATGTGTTGTAGAATCTCGAAGCCTGTCGTATTTTAGCTTTTTGCACACCAATTTGCATACGTAATTGAACATATTGTTATTCTCTTTTTTTTAATTGGTTGATTCCAGTACTTGATTTATCTCGGACTCTGATGATACCATGTAGACTTTGTTTGACCGATAGCGTATCACATTTCATTACGCCAAGGTACATTTTGATAGCAAAACTTTGTTTAAGGGGAAAATATGTTGAGAAAATGGGGAATTATTTGCAAAATCTATCATGCAAATGAGATGCGTGTTTTATTTTGATTCTTGAAGTTGGTTCTTGTATCTCTTATCACACTAGGAATCGTGAACCGGTCTTGATACAATGATAACTATCATCAGAATTATGATTCAGATTCATATATTGCTGCAATGCGTTGTAGAATCTAGAACCCTGCCAGTTATGTATCCTCTTGTACACCAATTTGCATAGATATTTGCATAAGTGTTATTCCATTCTTCCGAATTGATTGATTGCAGGACTTAGTTTTGATTGGACTCTGACAATTCAATTCAATTCAATTCATTTATTTTCATTCTTCTTTTTTTTTTCTTTCAACAAAAACATAACACAGGATAAATCAGGTATTACGTCATAAACAAAAACATTTGCCTTTGCAATAAAATCATATCGATAAACATAAGAGCGCATACTGGCAAAAAAAAAATAATAATACAAAGTCATGCTTCAGTTGAAAAAAAAAGGAAGAAAGAATAGAGAGGTCCACTAAAAAGCAAAGCTTGTAGATTGTGAACCACTCACAAAACTTATGAATTACTACAAACACTTGTGACAAAATATGATATACGACAGGACGGGACAAAACAGAAGAAACACAACAGCATGACACAACTTGCCAGAATAGATGAAAAGTATGGAAGGAAAGAAAGAAAGAGAGAGAGAGAATGAGAGAATGAGAGAATGCCTACACGCTGAACAAGGGAAATGGAACAGGGGATGGTAGACAATGTGCTTCATAGAGTTGGTGCTGCATGCAGCTGAGCAAGGATTGTAATGGCTACTTCTTTACGTAATAATGAATTCGGTGATTGAATGATTGGTGGGTGGATGATGAACCCTGAGGTTGACGAAACCTATAGCTAAGGGGAAAAAACATATCAGAGAGGATTTAATAGAAAAGATTTCAACTTGCGCTTAAAGGAATACAAAGATGGGGAATTTTTTTATTTCACAGCTCAGTGAGTTCCAAAATCTAGGACCGGTGTATATAAATGTATTCTGGGCCAATAACGTTCTCAGGAGGGGTAAATGAAACTCATTAGATTATCTAGTGGGATAATCATGAAAAAACTGGTTCCGTGGGAACATTGAATTGAAAATACTGGGAAGTGCATTTACATTGACGACACCATGTACTTTTTGTTTGCCCGATAACTTGATTGTTGAAATGATTAAAAACAGAAGTGAACAAGTATAGGTATATACATTACTATACATGTGCACATGCGGTAATGCATTGCTGTATCGGCGGCAACTCCTAATTTGCATATTTAACTTCTTAATTTGCATATATAAGTAATAGTTATAAACAATTGATGACCTAGTTATTGTCTCTGCACCTTAATTTCTGAAATTATTACTATTTCTGCAAGTCTATGGAGATTTCATGAAAATTAGATCATCGAAACACCTTGAAAAGCAATGGATTGGCGGCCATTTTGTTCGTGCAAATTAGATGCTCTTAGACTCAAAATTCCGCTTGGGAACCGGAATTTTTGGATTCAGCGTACTTGAATTATACAAAATAGACCGGTTCCCAACTTTTACTAAAAAATGTCTCTAACAGTCATATTTTCCCCAAATCCCACTAGACTATACAGTGAATTGGCCTTGGCGTATTGCTAGTTTATGTATAACTTTGATTTATCTAACATATTTAAATGATTTATTTAGTCGAAATTGACACATTCCCAGGCGAAACTCACTAGACAATGTATTCCATTTCCCCTTAGTAAGGAATGTACACTCTCAAAGTACATTTTGTTTGTACTGCGGGGACCCTATATTTTGGAATAGCCTAGACAAGAGTTCAAAATACTCTATTACGTTTATGTTTACTGTATTACATTTCGACATAAACTTAGAAAAAAAAGTTCTCTACGTCTATAATGTAATCAAATTTTTATGAACAATATTTATACTTTCACCTGTCCTGGTGATGGAGTGGCATGATGGCGGACCTCTCTTCTTTTCTGCTCTGTTCTTCCGCTTCCTCTTTCCGAGTGGGGCTGTAATGCTGTATTTTGTTCTTGTTCCCGTTACAATACCGCGTCTTCTTTTCATGCACGCATTTCGTTTTGCGTGCCAACCTTTGTGCACTACACTAGCGTGATGTTTTGTCATTGTATTCCATGGGACACACGTTGCTTGAAAAATGTGTGTGTGTGTGTGTGTGTGTGTGTGTGTGTGTGTGTTACCGTGCTTCACAAAACAAAAAGTCGCACTCCTTGATTTTACCTGAGGACTCAAAAAAAGGTGAAACGGGTCAACTAAATTAATCTTGAGTGTTTCATATTTTCAGAAAGAGCTACTCTTTTTCTACATTATTTCTACGTTTTGAATCATAAGATGAACGAGAGAGTGTGTTTTCGTCATTTTTTTCTACCAATTTTTTTTTTATTAATCAAACATACATTATTTCTTCCACGTTTTATTATTCAATTGCACGCGTTGGTATTGCGATGCTTACCGGAGACATTGTTTCTCATTCACTTAATCATCAATCAATCAATTACCTATTGATGGCCACACTGCCGTTCGAAGCTATCCGCTCTCGGATAGCTCAGACTTGACGGACGGTGAGTTGGCTCAGTCGGTAGCGCGTCTGCCTCACGATCCTAAGGGCCCGGGTTCGAACTCGAGTCTGGACTGAGCAATGTTGTGTGTTATCATAACGTCCCCTCTAGCAAGAGGCAAAACACTCTGTCCCTCGGATAGGACATAAAATGGAGGTCCCGTGTATGAGAGAGTCACAACTCATGCACGTAAAAGATCCCGCTTCATCATTCATCGCTAAGAGCAGGGTGTTTAACCCGGCAAGTGGTCCCACCTCACATCCAACTGGACCCCGTGGAAGACCAGCTTAGTGTAGCTGAAAATATGGGCTATCCAGCCATCTTCTTGGATGGAAATGTACAAACAACAGCAATTCATTTCCACCCATGCTGAAAATCGCTCTATTTCCATTGCCAATGAAATGATAAAGAAGCCATTGTATTTATAAAGTCTTATCAGTCTACCTCATGCCGTATGTCTCAAAAATAAACATTACAACGGGACCCTCCGCAATGATAACTTTAAAAATAGTGAATCAATCCCAAATACAATTGCAGGATACGAAACTATAACTCATTGTCCACATCTTACAGAAAACCCCATTCGATTTGCTTCAGTAGTCAAAGAGAAATGAGGAATTTTGTAGAGCATGTCAGGAACCTCTTCCCTCCAAGTTCTGTCTATTGTGTTCACACACAAGAGCATCCAAGTGCTAAACTTCGTAAGAATCAGACTCATGACATGCTTACAACAATCCACATTTCTCTGTGACTGATTCTTAACCAAATTGAATGGGGTTTCCTGCAAAATAGAGCTAAAATGTTATATTTTAAGACCCTAAGTAGCATTTAGACAGTTTAATCATATTGGGCATTATCAATGCGAAAATTTGATTTTTTTTTTTTTTTTTTTTTGGGGGGGGGGGATACAGTACTGCACTAAGATAAAATTTCATGGGCAAAAGAGGGCGTAGTCCAAAATGAAGGCGGATGCGCAATGGAGCTGCCATTTGAAGTTATCATTTCAAAATCATTGTCTTGCCTGAATATTACACTTCCATTGCACATTATATGACAGCATACTATTAGTGTTCAAATTCGTGGTTTAGTTTTAATGGTCAACATGTTCAAAGGGACTTCACAGGCACAAGAGTATCCGAACTGGTCATATAACCGGAGGGCCAAACCCCAAAAAGTCGCTTACTTAACGAGTGAGTTGCACTCTCTCTACAAACTAAGTAGACCATGCTTATTTTCAAGTTTTTGTTGTAAAAAACAACATTCCACTGGTGTACCTCAAAAAAATTGTTGCGAAAGCCTCCAAATCCAAGATGGCGTCCAAGATGGCCGCCATATTTACTAAATTTGTTATTTGAAAGATAGAATTTGATTGAAAAATCAGATTTCAACAAATTTGATGTCATATGAAAGAGAATAAAATTTTCTACAAGTTGATACCATTTTTGTGTGTTATTGTGATAATTGGATTGAGATTTTAAGGAAAAAACACTCATTTTTTGATATTTTTCTGAAAAAGGAAAATCATGAAAATGCTTGATTCAGCATAAATCAAAGAAAGACTGAAGGATTATCTTGAAACGTTTCAAGAATTGTGTTTGACATATAATTCATATTTGAAGAAAATTAGGGGTCAATGCCGTTTTCGGTTCAGGAGTTATAATGTCTCAAACTTGAAAACTCACTATGTAAAAATGGCCACTTTAGTTGTGACAAGACCTTGTTGGTCGTAAAAAAAAAGCCTGCGCGCGCCAAGACTACTACCCGCACCACTGACACTGGCGCTTGTAGTAGTGCCAGTGGTGCGTGTAGTAGTCTTGACAAATGCAGACTTTTTCTTTGACAAACAAGGGTTTGTGCCTGCAAACTAACTTTTCATACCAAGTGGTAGCTCAGGTGACGCTGATTGCTATTATTTCAAAGTAGATTGTTCTGAAGCAGATGATATGAAGCAAAACATATCTTTCAAATAGAGGTAGAAGCTTGAAACAACCTTGCTATAGAAAGTTTAAAAGAAAATTTGGATCAATCACTCAAAAAATTCAAGATTGCAGGCCATCAAAGCTGACATAGTGTATTGCGCCAAAGTAAATGTATCATTTCGATTTTGATACAATTTTGTCTGTTTTGCTGTCTATTCATATGGTTTTTATATATTCTGAACATTTTAATGCCGTTTCAAACCATCTTAGGTTTTTATGGAGACATTTTTCAGAATGCACCATGAATATTTCTCTAAAAAGTTTTAAAAAATAAAAATAAAAATGTTTATGAAAACCATGCAGAAATTAACATCTTTCCCATACTTTTTCTAATCAATATTTGGAGAAAATTAGAGGTCAGTATTGTATTTGGTTCAGGAGTTATAATGTCTCAAACTTGATATCCCATTTTACATAATATGTTATTTACACGCATCTGTTCCCAAAGACGTCACAGAGGGTCAAATCCAAGATCGTGCTTACTTTTCGAGTTCCACTCTCTCTATAAACAAGACCATACATAATATTAAGCATACTAAGCAATGTTCCGTAAGACTAAGTACACCTCAGTAGATTTGTTGCAAAGTACAGATGCGGTCCAACAGGGCCGCCATTTTATTGAAATTAACATTTCAAACATAAAATTTGATAGAGACATTGAATTGCAACAAATTTGATGTCATATGAAGGAGAGTAAAACTTTCTAAAAGTTGATACCACTTTAGCTGTGTATTGTGATATATTGGGGGGGGGGATTGTTTGCTTCTCTTTTTTGGGGGGGGGGATCCATATTTGTATGTTGTTTTGAAAAAAGGAAGAAATATAAAAATGGATGATTTAGTATTTATCAAAGAAGAACTGAAGAATTATTTTGAAACCTGCGATTGAGATTGAGATTTACTGAGATTGAGACATAATTCATATTTCTGGAATTACAGGCAATATCATACACTCTTGACAAGTTAACATCTAAAACTTGAAAAAATTATATTTATGCATTATGAATTTTGCTTACAATGTGTTTACATGGTCACATGTAATACTGTAATGGTCTAGTGACTTGCAAATACCTGCAAACTAACTTTTCATGCCAAGTGGTAGGTGACGTTGGTCGCTATTACTGTAGCATTTCATCATAGTAGATTGTTCTGAGGCAGATAAGATTGAACAGAAAGTATTTTCCAAAAAGAGATAGGAGCTTAAAATTTGGCACAAATTTTGCAAATGTGTAATATTTAGCGATAAAAATAGTATCCACACACAATTCAAGATGGCGGTAATTAGTCGAGGTTGTCGTTCAAGGCATTATTTATCATTAGTGCACGTAAAACAAAAACCCAGCTTTACTTAATTCCTCAAACTAGTTCTAAACTGTGAGTTAGGGATTAATGTACAAACTTAAATCAGTATAATCAATGCTAAATATTGTTAGATATACTAAATAGATCTGATAAGAATGTTTTTTTTATGTCAACAGTTATCATGGTTATGGTTTCTTGAAAAGAAAGGGTGATATCTCCGTATGTTTTAGGCTTTATTATATTTTTTTTACATGGTAGAATGTTTTGTAATACAACTAACCTGCACATATAAATCGAATGTGACATCTCTCCCAATGGTAAACAATACCTTCAGTGTGTTGCGTCAAAGTTATCTCAACTTATAACTTATAATTTGATATGTTCTTTTAATCTCCTTATGCAATATTGCTGTCTATTACATGTTTCTATTCATCCGAACGATATTGTACTAGTGTAAACCATATTGAGGGTCCTTTTTTTTGGGGGGGGGGGGGGGGTGTGGAGCTCATTCCAGTGTTTGGGTAAGGCCCAATCTTTGATAAAAAAGAAATGCTTCTGTATCAAAGATATGCTTTTTTACTTGTATGTTACTCTGCTGTTGTAGAAACGTGAATGATGATGGTATATGTGTAATAATGTCTGATCCGTAGATGTCCTTGAAAGCCCTTCTGATCCGGTCCCCCCCCCCCCCCCCCCCAAAAAAAAAAAAAAAAAATCCAACATGGCGGCAATTTCTCAACTTTGCTCTTAAATGTGTTGTGCGAAATTACGTTTCAGTATATTGTTCGAATAAAATTGTCCAAATTGATTATTCGTGCTGTATATTCACATTTACAAATAATCATGCTGAAACTGTATTTTCCGTTATCAGATTTTTCTTACATTGTTTTTAGGCTGATTTCATGTGGGTTATAGTGTCACAATTGATCTGAACTTATGCCATTGGTAGATGCTTTCCTATATTAGATATCAGGATCACTCGAGAGTGAAAATGTTCATTTTCATTCATATTAGAGTGACCTCGGGGATCACTCGAAGAGTGACGTGTGATCCCTAAGGCAGGGCTCGACACTAACGGTGGTCCGGTGGCCCGGGGCCACAAAAAACGCACGTCGGGCCACCAAAATGTCAGAAATGAAGAATTTGGTGGCCTGATCGGGCCACCAAAAAAGGTCGGATATTTGCCTTTGGGCCACCAAAAATAAAGGTTAGTGTGGAGCTCTGCGTAAGGTCACTCTAAAATGAGTGAAAAAGAACATTTTCACTCAAAAGTCACTCCAATTTCACTCTAAATTCACCGTGTTCTGTTATTCACTCCTCACATCAAAAGTAAAAACTTCCACTCGATTTGTTTTTTCTTTTTCGGAGAGTAGAATATCACTTGTTTAAAAAATGTGTCCATAAAAACTTAAGACGGTTTAAAATAGCTCAACAGACAAATTTGTATCAAAAACGAAATAATACATTTAATCTGGCGCAATACACTATGTCAACTTTGATGGCTGTCATCTTGATTTTTTTTTTTTTGAGCGGTTGATCTAATTTCTGTCTTAAACTATCTATAACAAGATTGGTGCCAAGTTTCAAGCTACTACCTCTATTTGATTTTTTTTTTGCTTCATCTCATCTGCTTCAAAACAATCTACTTTGAAATAATAGCGATCAGTATCACCTGAGCTACCACTTGGTATGAAAAGTTAGTTTGCAGGCACAAACCCTTGTTTGTCAAAGAAAAAGTCTGCATTTGTCAAGACTACTACACGCACCACTGGCACTGCTACAAGCGCCAGTGTCAGTGGTGCGTGTAGTAGTCTTGGCGCGCGCAGACTTTTTTACGACCAACAAGGTCTTGGTCACAACTAAAGTGGCCATTTGTACGTAGTTAGTTTTCAAGTTTGAGACCCTAACTCCTGAACCAAAAATGGTACTGACCCCTAATTTTCTCCAAATATTAATTATATGTCAAACAAAATTCTTGAAACGTTTCAAGATAATCCTTTAGTCTTTCACTGATTTATGCTGAATCAAGCATTTTCATGATTTTCCTTTTTTCAAAAAAATATCAAAAAATGAGTGCTTTTTCTTTAAAATCTCAATCCAATTATCACAATAACCCACAAAATTGGTATCAACTTGTAGAAAATTTTATTCTCTTTCATATGACATCACATTCGTTGAAATTTGATGTTTCTATCGAATTCTATCATTTAAATAACAAATTCAGTAAATATGGCGGCCATCTTGGACGCCATCTTGGATTGGAGGCTTTCGCAACAAATTTTTTGAGGTAGACCAGTGGAATATTGTTTGTTACAATAAAAACTTGAAAATAAGTATGGTCTACTTAGTTTGTAGAGAGAGTGCAACTCGACCTCTGTTTTTAGCTTTTGGCCCCCCGGTTAATACATGCATACTGGTGCGTACAAAGTGAGACATCCGAAATTGAAAAGCGAGCTCACACGCTAATCAGGGAATCAGTAGTCAAGAATCAAGTCATATCTTTAAAAGCAGGAGTGATTTTTATTTAACAAAAGAATTTTTCTTCACAGAAATCATACTTTATTGTGAAGTTCCTATAATAATGATATCCTTAATATCACATGAACTATTGGTGAGAGTGTAGACTTTTTTTTTAATTCTGAAATTAACAACTTGAGCGCAGACTGTAGACTTTGAGATTATTCGGTCATTACGTCGTTTGTTCATTATTATCATTCAAACATAGGGATGTAAATAGAATGGTGCGTGAATGACTGTGTCGAAGATTAGGAGTCGAGGGCAATAAGATAAAACTGAAGAGAATAAACTAAGTGGTAAATAACTTGGCAAAGGGCAAATGGAAACACAGATGGTAATCGCTTTAGACCTTAGCATGCGGGGGCCGATCCAGAAATTCCGGAAAGGGGGAAGGGGCGCACAAAAAAAAGGGGGCGCCCTGTGCTCCCCTCCCCCATCCACCACTGCTTATATAGGTCTAATAAGATTTTAACCACGGACAAGGCTACGCTAACGCGAATCTGAAAATGCAATATTCGTATGGATACATCGACATTGTAGCTAATTTCATGGAGTATGAAGGAAACATATCATTCTGAGTAGGCCTACTTATGTTATAATCATGCAAAACACTTTCTTAACAACCAGAATATATTTTGGACAAACCGAAACCATTCACAATATTCAGTTTGTTAGCGTTGTCAATTATGTGACAAACTGTATTTGCGCATACACGTACCACCTGAAACATAAGTTATCAGCGGAATCTGTGTTTTAATGTTCAAGACAGAATAAGCAAAAGCGTGATAATTTGTTTGCTTAGACCACAAGACGAAATTGACGAGTTATGGTATGATAGTTTGACTTGACTTCAGTTTGACTTTGATATTTTCCATTTGTATGCACTGTAAATCAAGTAAAATTACACACTACTGCAGGCTATACATGGTCCAATGTCCGAAATGCAGCAGCACTCTTAAACGCATCAAACACAGGGTTATACTCTTCTTTATCCTACAGTTGACGAAAGATTTATTTTTTATAGGTTATATTTCTAAATCGCTTCTAGCATGCAAAGTTCTCAAATGCTTGGCGCTTTTCATGTCCTTACGTGTCTGCCAATTCAAGGGAAGCAAACACTTCAATATGATTCAAGTCTTAACATGTCTCTATATCGCTTTTCGTATAGTCCCTATGATAGTGTTGATTTCGCAAACGTGCTGCGAGATATTAATTTTATAACTACATCGCTTTATTACCATAAAAACTCTTTGAGTGCTACTCTATGAATCTACTGTGTGCCTCATTATTCTGATAGTGCAGCGCAACTTTTCTTCTTTCTTTTAGGGGAATGAATACTCTCAAAAATCTATTCTGAAGTGCTTTTGCAAGAGTTGTACGGAAAATTACCACGTTTTTGACGTAATGTAAATCTCATGGCGAAGCCGTGTCTCTGACATTACATTATTAATATAGGTAAATTATAATATTTGTCGGTCGGTTCTTGTATGAGCAACTGTTATTGCTATGTCATTACCACCTGTCAGCTTGCGAACGTGACACAAAAGGGATAAAAGGGGTTACAGGTAATAGCTCTCAAATGGACTAGGCAAAATAATTCAAAGGCGATTTTGATGCACAACCACACCTATACTGTCTCATCAACGCGCAGTCGGTTTTAGTGTTCAGCTAGTCTAAGAAAATCGTGATTTGCAGCGAAGGTTTTGTCACTCTGAAAATACTTGCAGGTATGTTTTCAGACCTTTTACCATTCCATCAGTGTTACATACGATTCTCTTTGTCTCCAATATGTGGGGTTTTTTTTTTCAATTTCTTATCTGATTCCACAAATGGTTTTAGGGGACATGCAGCGTATTACGCATTATTTTTGCTTGGAGAAACTTGGAGAATTTTGGGTACACAATGTAGGACCGGCGGAATGGGGGGGGGGGGGGGATCGAGACCTCGGGCCCCCTCCCTTCTTTGTTTTGTTTTGTTTTGATTGTTTTGATTGCTTTTTTTTGCCTTTTTTTTGCCTGTTAACCCGTTCCACACTGAATTCTGAAATGCCCATAGACTTAATACTGCAGACCACCAGGCTCCCGTACGGAATGGGTTAACTGAAGCAAACCGGAAGTGGAATAAGAAAGATGCCCTGAAGATGTCCTTTTTTTTTTCGAAACGTGGCGTCGGTCATGCAATATCTTTAAAGTCACATAATCAAATAACGTGGAATTGTCCATAATCGCGTAGATTTGAGATGTATCATACGCATTGACCTTGAAGATATAATCCCGATAGCAGTTTGTCCATAACGCTAAGCTGGGATGGGTGTGCGACAGTAGGCGATAGTATTAAAAGTAAGAGTAGGGGACAGTGAAAAAGTTGTATATACAATAAAAAGGTGGCTGTGCTAGTATAATCCAAGACTGGGTCTAGAGTAGCCTGGAGTCCACAGGACGCTGTGCCACATCCCTTTGATGATAGGTACAGCGGCCTCCTAGAAAACAGTATGCAGTTGTGCTGTGACCGCAAGGAGCGGTAGGTGGTTCCAGACCCTGCTTGTGCGGGGGTAGAAAGAGTATTTGTAAGCGTTGATGGTTGCTGCAGGAACTTCATATTTCAGTAGGTGATTGTGTCTGCTGAAATCTTTAGCTGGGTTGTGTACACTGGAAGTGGGATATTGACATAATGGTGGTTGATCTTGAAAAACATGGCGCATTGTGCAAGAAGTCTTCGGGTATGTACGTGTCCCATTCCAGCTTCTTGACAAGTTCTGAAGCAGAATAATTTCTGCAATAGTCATGGTGGACAAGTCTGATTGCATCTTTCTGCATTCTACTGCTCCTGTTGAGTTGGGGTTCCAAGCTTCCGAGCCATACTCGATAGTTGAAGAGGAATCAGTGCTTGGTAGGCTTGACTCTTGTTGCCTTTGGAGCAGTGTTCATTGACAGTGTTCTGAGCAGAAGACCGACCAAGTCTTTTGTTGGCTTTGTGAATAATTTGCTGGCAGTGAACATTCCATATTAAGTTAGCAGTTATGATGACGCCTAGTTATTTGTACTGCTGAACTCGTGGTATGGATTCGTTGAAAAGTGTGCAAACACCAACATCTATGATGGGGTTGCGCTTGTTGGTGATGGTGGGAGCAGCACATTCTTGATGTTAAAGCCCATCAACCTCTTGGATGACTAATATGCTAGTTTTTCGAAATCATCTTGGAGGATGAATGAATCACACGTTTGTTTGTTTGTTTGTTTGTTTGTTTGTTTTGGGAAAACACATTGGGATTTATGAGGAGTGAAGTATGCATGGCCAGTAAAATCGAACTTGAACCGGAATCTGCAGCCATTAGCCGTAGTGAAGAGTGGTCATTCTCTGGGAGTGGTTGAAGCCTGAGGAGAATTCTAATTTCACTCGAAATCGATGTAAGGTGCTAATGAGTGTGGTCCAACAAAGAGATGTCTAGGCTGGTATCCAACATTTCTAAGTTTAGCGATAAAAACAGATAGCATTGTCACCACCACGCTGTCACCATACACATTCAATCAAGTTTAGTTTGAGCATAGCTTTTTACTTTCATCATTCAACCATAAGGTCATGACCGAATTGTGTTCGAATTTTTTAATCATATATGAATAGTCATAGTTTCATACTCAAATATTGATTCAATATCAATTTAAGTAGTGTCAGACGTGCCGAATCTTACGAATCGGCATCTTATTCATAGGCCTGTAACAGAATAAGCCAAAAATCATAACCAGTATGCAGCAGGTCACACGATTTACGATATCAAGATATATGTATGTATATATATATATATATATATATATATATATGTATGTATATATATTCATAATTATTATAATTATTATATTATATTATATTATATTATATTATATTATATTATACTATACTATATTATATGAAGCTCCTTTAGGTGGAAGTGGGGATAGTCTTTTTTATTGGGTTCGCAGTAGTTTGCATAAACTGCACAAATGTCATCTTACTACGTCACAATCATCAATCATCGACTTTAAAGTCAAGAAATCGATTTCTTGACTTGTTGAAATTTACATTTTTTTTTGAGAAAGTTTACCATACTCAAAACCCCATTTTGGGTATCGGAGTCCAATGTAAATACTTTGAAGCAAGTTAAGCTGTAATAGCAATTCAATAACACAAACGGAGTTTCAAATAGCTTGAAAAATCCACTATATACATTTTCAAAATTCTACTATCAAGTCATATCTTCTGATTCATACTAGGAGTGAGTTTTCGAGTCAATGCTTCTTTTCAGAAACACAGTTGAAATAAACTTATATGAATACAATGTAGTTGTAATATAATATCAGTTGGAATATTCCTGAGAACATTAACCTTTTTTATTTGCTAAATAAACAATCGAAACTTGAACGTCGACGAGACTTGCACAGAAAAACACTGCAGGGGGATTACTCAGCACATGAACAGATAAGACTAGAAGTTCATTGGCATTATGACGTTTGCGCATGAACATTGTTCTCAATGCTTTGCATTTTTCATGTCCTAACTTGTCTTCATTGGAGGCAAACACAATACCCTTCAAGTCTTATCGTGTCAGCCTATCACATTGCCACATAGTGCTAGTGATATTGTTTATTTGCGCAAACCTACCGCAAGTCTTTTTTGTTAACTTATCAACTATCGCTTTATAAGCATATTGAATAAGTCTTAAAACGTTTCTTTTTTTTTCAAAATGAATACTTTGTGGAAGGGAATTACTCGGCACATGAAGAGGTGATTAAGACTAAAGGATTATTTAGGCATTATGAGGTTTGAGCATTAGATCATTTGAACATTGTTTATCAATGCCAGGCATTTTTCATGTCCTAACCTGTCTTCAAATACATTGTACACACTAAGAAATCAGGGTTCAATGTGGCGTTCAGTTTGGCCCAATGCACCCTTGCGTGGACCAAGGTTGAATTTTCAACCTCTGTGCGTGCTATTTACTCCAAATGGGGTTCACTTTTGAGAAAGGTTAAATTTTTGGACCTCCAAATAGAAGAGTTAGTCTGCTACAAAAACCTAGAGCATAGTGTTGCGTTCAAACATGTTATGATTTGTAATGCAGTATCAGTAATGATTTGAATTGTGGATGACCTTCTGATCTTTAGAATTGCAAATTAATCAATATAAAAATGCTTGTTGATGTGTGATAAAATGAAATAGCATTTTTTGTTCGTGCCAGTTTCATAAACAGTACGTGGGCAAAGACTAACACGCCAATCCTGCAAATTGACCAATCACATCAAGAGAAGACGATCGAGGCTCCATTCCGATTTTTGAAAGCTCATCGCACAAAGCTGGCTAGCTACATTGTATGTGTATACGTGTCACAAAGCAAAGCGTCGCGACAGTTCGCTTCCATTTCGTTCTAGACCTCCCGATTGCATTGAAGCGGGGCTCTTTCGTTGCAAGACTTGCCGATTTTATATACAAGATTAAGGTGAGTAACTGTTCACAAATCATGACTTATTTGGGTTACTTGTGTACGGCTAGATCCTTCAATTCTTCAGTAATAATTTCAGTCGTTTGTCGTGCCCGCAACTTTTCTTTGTTACCACGTTCACGCGTGTATTTATCAATACACCGTACCCATGCAGAATTACATGACCTAATGGGAAGTATACGGGCCTTTTCACGGTTGCTACTAAACGATATGTACTACCATCTAGGGATCGACAAGAAATAAGGCAAAACAGTTTGCATTCTGATTTAATGGTAGTTTAATGTAGTGATTTGTGACACTGTTTTGTCTTCGATTGCATGCATGGCTTATGAGACAGTCAAGACTGACTTACAGAGTCAGTAGGCTATTACTGCTGCGATCTGCCTCTGCTCGAACACGAGGCGTTCGGGCTCCCACAGTTTACAACTGTGTATGGGACTATCACGTACTACACTATTCATATCTGCATACCCGTGGCCGTGATACAGTCTGCATGATGAGCTGTGTGAGAGTCGGTCCGCGGTGACATACATGATACGGATACCAGTGATTGAAACACTGAATGAGAGAAAAGTTTGTGCATCAAGCTGTACTAAGGAGGTACAGTAATCATCAGTGTGAACGAAATTCCTTCTTACTTAGGTTTGGTTGCACAGTGCCACAGTCGGTACAGAAGTGCAAACTGACTAAAGACAGTAGAAATCTACCTATACCGGTAATAACATTTCTGGTGTATAGTGGCCGACTGCAGTAGCTAGACTAAAAGGTTTAGCTGTGTGGTAAGGGTGTGAAGCTGATGATACTGATTATAAAAAAAATGAGATATTTCGAGTAGATCTATAGGCCCTACAATATATATCTATGGACATGGTGAACAACAGTCATAATTACACTGAAGTAAAAATACAAGTTGCCTGCAGTGTAGTAAGTCATGTAGCATACTAGTATTTAATAAGCGGTCTAATAGCCTATTGGCATCGCCACGCGCAGTGCAGACATCCTTGATCTACATGTTTTAAACTGTGGGTGGTGGTAAATTTGAGATTACAACTGGCATGTAACTGAGACCTGTAATGTACGGTTGTGTACACTTGACAAACTCAGATCGTATTCAGGAATTATAGAACTCAACTTTATTGTCAGGCATCTTAGAGCGAGACTGGCGGTTGCACTTTCGCCATGATAAGAACCTCCTATTGCCGTAGGTGGCGGCATACATGTGTACATATAACTGCGGGATGCTACATCCCTCCCTTTCTTTAGATTTGTTTTGTTCACAGAACACAATCAATTTGCTATGACTGTATGATTTGCTATTTCTTGAAAATTTCAATAAAACCAGAAAACATTTACAAACGTTTTCAAGTTGTTTCATTCGCATACATATCTGCTTCTAACTGTATATCATTTAACTGCTAAATAATAAAGGTAACTGAATATACTTCAGAACTGAATTAGCCAAATGGTGGTTTGTGTTACAAACTTACAATATCACAAAACTGACTTAAATTATCCTATAAAACATTATGTGGAACTTTCACAATGCAAGAGTTAAAACCGAACTTTCACAATGCAAGACTTAAAACGGAACTTTCACGATTACATGACATGGGACTTTCATTATATAAGAACTATCTCAATATACTTCACGGGCCTACGTACATGTATAAACCATCAAAACATCCTTTGTATAATGTTTTATTTAAAAAAAACAGCTTGAGTGAGTAATTTGTTGTACCGAAAATACAGTAACGTTCATTTCACATATTTTAAACAACAGTCATGTATATGACAAAATTCTTGTCTGGTTTCATATTCTTCAAACACTTCCAGTTTAACATATTGTATGCTGCTATACAGTAAAGCTTCTGTATGACAATTTATCTCTTCATTTTCACTTTTTGTAACTTCTCATTTTCCAAAAATTCCTACCTAATTACAACAAAATTTCTTGTATGTGTGATACAAATAAAACATTTGAGTATCCCTCCTGTTTTCTTTAATGTGAGTGTTAATAAAAAAAACTGTTACACAGTATACATCATCATGTATACATGTATGTGTTTAAGACAACAATACATCATTATAATTATAATCAAACAATTATCTTCTGAACGAAAAAAAAATATAAGCAACTAATCTTCTGTCATCAGTACACCTCTTCACATTTTTGAGGAGTCATTTTAGTTTATACATAAGCCTGTTTGAATTTTGCTTTGAAATCAATTTACGTAATCCTTCAAGTATATGAAGGTGGATTTCTGGTGCGGCGTGTAACCGCAGGTTCCACATGCTCTTCATGCTGGTTAGAGATGTTAGAGTTTTGAGAGAGCTGTGACTGAGAGGGTGATCGCTTAAAGAAGGGTACATTGCGTGTGATCCTCCTGGATGTGGACTGACATTCGGCTGTAACCATATTTCTCTTTCTCTCGATAATCACCAATGGCGTAGGATCATATGGAGAGTCGAATTTGTCGCGTTGTGCATTTTTGTGCACAATGACGGAATCACCAACTTTGAAGTCACAATTTGCTGTGCGGAGTCGCTTGTCGGCATAGGATTTCTGCTTTGCTTTCGCGTCACGATCATTTACTCTCGCTTTTGTATGGCTAGCCGCGTTTTCGTCGTTCGAGTTGTCGCGAGTACCTGCGTCTACGTCAGGGAGGAGTGTGACTGGTTCGCGATTGAACATCAAACAAAATGGGCTAACACCTGTTGAGGAATGTGGCGCGACGCGATACTGGCGGAGGTACGTGTAGAGCTCCTGCTTCCAGTTTTCCCTTGAAGATGAGCAGCACGAATAGCTGTGATGAGTGGCTTGTTGAATGGCGTAATGGTGTGGAGTAATGCGGCGGTGCTTGAATCCACAGTGAGACGCGTATTCTGCGAATGAACTAGAGTTGAATGGGCTTCCATTGTCGCTCTTGACGACTTTTGGAAATCCAAACACAGACAAGACTTTGTCAAGAACTGGTATCACAGCTCTTGCGGACACTGAACTCACAATTTCCACTACTGGGTATCTCGAATACTCATCGACCAATACCATCAGATATTCCCCTGTGGGAAATGACCCACAGAAATCGATACTCAGATTCTGCCATGGCCCACTTGGCATTACTGACATTTTCAGCGGTTCCAAAGGTGTGCGATTTTCACAGGTTGTTTGACATGTTGGACACTCGCTAGTAACAAGAGCTTCTACTTTTCTATCCATTGTCGCGAACCACACCTTTGAGCGGAGCAATGCTTTTGTACGCGTCATTCCTGGATGACTCTCATGTACGATATCTATGACACGCGAATGGAGGGATTCTGGTATGACGATACGCTTATCCCTCAGGACAACACCATCGCTAGTGACTGCGATCTCTTTTCGGACTTTCCACATTGCGCGATCGGTGCTTTTGATTTTTTTTTTCCCACTTTCCACCGCGATACGCTTTGATAGTGGCTTGAAGTGCAGGATCACGAACTGTTTCCTTGCGAATATCATCGAGACTGACAGCTTTAGGTGTTGCGTGATGGGCCACAAAGTTGACGTAAGTTTCGACGTCAGGCAGTGATGCAGAAGGGTTGTCGTTACATGGATGCCGCGAAATGTAGTCCGCTGGGTTTTCCTTTCCAGGGGCGTGAATAACATCCATGTCGTAGTGCTGGAGTTTTAACATCCAGTAGGTAATGCGTGCTGATGGTACAATCTTTGGCTTCCCAAAGACAGGGATCAGTGGTTTGTGATCCGTAACCACTGTGAAGTTGCGACCAAAAAGGTACGTATTAAAACGGTGAACACCCCATGCTATGGCCAGGGCTTCTCTTTCAATTTGGCTGTACCGCTGTTCTGTAGGGGTGAGGGAACGGCTGGCATAGATGATTGTTTGCCCCTCGTGTGTTAGCATAGCACCTAGTCCCACTGGACTGGCCTCGACATGCATGGTCGTGTGCTTCGCTGTGTCAAAGTATGCTGAGACTGTGCTCTTCGATATGGAACCTTTCAATGAGTTCCAGGCTGCTTCATGCTCCTGGTTCCATTCAAATTTTGCACCCTTTGTCATGAGGCTACGTAGCGGTGCAGTGATCGTCGAGAGATTTGGAATGAAACGCGAGCTGTAGCTTGCCATGCCAAGAAGACTTCTCACTTCCTGAGCATTCGTAGGACGTGCAGCTTTGGGGATAGCATCGACTTTGTCGGGATCAGGCGATACCCCTTCCGCTGAAAAGACAAGGCCAAAGAAGGATATCGTGGACTTGCAGAATTGGCTTTTCTGCTTGTTCAAAGTAAGTCCTCGTTCATGTAGACGCTTAAAGATTGAGCGCGTGCAGCCTCTCGTCATGTGATGCTTGATCAGGTGCATGGACAAGGATGTCATCAGAGACATTGAGGACTCCTGGTATGCCCTCTATTGTCTGACGAATTGTGTTTTGGAACACTTCACTCGCTGATGAGATACCAAAATTCAGTCTTTTGTATCGTTTCAGGCCGACATGTGTTGCAAACGTGGTGATGCATCTGCTCTCAGTTTCAAGCTCCAGCTGATGATACCCACATTTCAAGTCAAGCTTTGAGAATACTCGCGATCCATTGAGCTCAGCAATGATTTCGTCCGTTGTGGGTGTAGGATGACGTTCCCTGATGATGGCTTTGTTAGCCGCTCTCATGTCCACACAGATGCGAACATTGTCAGGATCATTTTGTTTGGGGATTGCTACAATAGGTGATACCCATGGGGTAGGACCCACAGCATCCTCTATGATGTCAGCTTCTTGAAGCTCTGCAAGCTGCTTTTCGAGTTGTTTTCGCAAATAAAACGGTGTGTTGCGATAACGCTGTGTAACTGGAGGAACCGATGTGTCAATGTGAAGTTTCACCTTCTTGTCTTTCAACTTCCCCACACCTGACCACAGGTTTGGGTACTCAGCTTCGTAGTCATTGGTGACAGCATTGGCAGTGTCATGAATTGTGATCAGGTTCAGCTCCTGTGCAGTGATGAGTCCTAGAAGACATCCTGCTGAGCCTTGAACCACACAGATGTCTGCTATAGTGGTTTTCCTGTGCGTTTCAATGAGACCAGTAAAAGTGCCCAAGCACTGTCAGTGGTTTGCTTGCACCATATGGAAATAGTTTGATGGAAGTCTTCCTGAGTTTCATGTTCAGTTTCTTGAAGGTGTTCTCGTCGATAATGTTTTGCGAACACCCAGTGTCGATGATCATGGAACATGGTATGCCATTTACATCCACGTGTGTCAATGGCCTGTTCATGGATACAGAGAACACATAGTCCTGCACGAAATCAACAGAACTCCGTGGGTTAGTGCTGTCAGCACTGTGAGGTTCAGCATTGTCATCACTGTCTATATACTGAACTGGTTTTCCACTACGGCACACTGAAGCAAAATGGTTAAGTTTATTACATGTGTTACAGCGTTTTCCTTTGGCAGGACATTCTCCTGAATGAGGATAAGCATATCCACAGTGTCCACACTGTTCTGATTTTTTTCTTTCTCGTTGCCTTGTCACCCTGCTTCTGCTTCTGGCGTGCTGGTGTCTTACCACTACCAGACTGGGTGCCTGTGTGATTTGAGCGCTTCTTTTTGTGTTGTGTAGAAACACGATGAACCTGTGATGACGTATCAGCTTCGACGCCATCTGCACGCTCCTGTGACAGTTCAATGGATCGAGCAAGGTCAAGAAGTTCTTTTAGAGAAATCTGCTTCTCCAGAGCTCGTCTTCGCAGCTATCCAGATCGACAACCAGTGATGATCTGCGTCAGCAGTTCACGCTCGACGTCAGCAAACTGACATTTCTCTGTCTCTTTCCGAAGTCGTGTGCAGAACTGTGCTACATTTTCATCCGGCTGTTGGGTAAGGCAGTGAAACAAAATTGTCTCGTAGACAATGATCTTTTGTGGTACGAAATGGGCTTTCAGAGCGTCCCGTGCCTTTTCGTAATCATTTTCAGTTCAGTGTCGGGCAGTGGTCGAACACATTCTGCAGAAGTTCACCTCCGTGGTGTAGGAGTAAGGCTCTCTTCCGTTTCGGTGTGGTTATATTAAACCCAACCATAGCCCCCTCGAATCTCTTGATATATTGTTCCCATCTCTGACTCAGGGACGCAATGTCACCGTGTGGATCAAACGGCGGAAGAACTGGCATAGACATACTGACGATACGTAAATGTCAATGTGTGGGGCTGATCTTGGTACTCACTCACAACCGTGGGCAGACATGACGCTGGTAGAAGTCAGATAATCTCACATGCTGGATGAAGTCGGAACTTGAACTGAGGCTCCACTACTCGTCGCCATTGTAATGTATGGTTGTGTACACTTGACAAATTCAGATCGTATTCAGGAATTATAGAACTCAACTTTATTGTCAGGCATCTTAGAGCGAGACTGGCGGTTGCACTTTCGCCATGATAACAACCTCCTATTGCCGTAGGTGGCGGCATACATGTGTACATATAACTGCGGGATACTACAAGACCCTTGAATGTTTTGTATTGCATTGACAGCACTGTCACCTGCAGATTGGTAATAGGGCCTACTGCACATGAACAGTTCAATGTAGATTCAAATTTCTGTATTATCATTGCAAGTTTCTTTTTCCCCCTTTCGTTCTTTCTTTCTTCCTTCAGGTCGAATGTGATTGAAGACATCCTTGTCCTTACAGCAAATTAAGGACGTTGTTTGTTTCGTTCTGAACTGTGCTGTGCAGAACTGCATCCTACTTCCTAGGAGTATTCCCAGCTAGTGTGTGAAACCTGATGTTAAAGCTTCTTCCTACTTGTGACACCAAGGCAAATGTGAGTTTTCTCTCGACAAAGAGGCATGTAAAATGCACATTTGCCCCCTTTGATATAAAAACTGTTTTCTTATGAATATTGCGAATGCAGCATTAATTATCTGTTAGAGTTGGAAAGATGAAATGGTTAATCTTGTTGTAAGATTAATTGCAGTATGCCATGCAGAGTCTTTGTATCAATGGTGGTTGAAGGTTTTCAAAAGTGGGGGGGGGGCTTCTGAGTTTCATGAGCTGACAAGCAAAAAAAAAAAGAAGGCCTTAAACGCAACTTCTGGTGCCATTTCCGGGTTTCAGCTTACAAGCAAAACAAAAACAACACCAAAAAAAGGAGACTCCACTGCAAAAACATATCCTCATGGTTCTCACACTTCAAGGTTTTTATCTACATGTATTTGTTTCTGGTGCCACTTACACACTTTCGGGGTTAAGAAAGTTGGGGGATGAGGTTTGGGGGACCCAAAGTGGGGACACCTTACGTATTCCTTTGTATGGTGCCGAAAAAAGTAGAGGCCTAATCCCCCTGGTTCCTGTGGCCATGTGTGTAGCGTCCAATTCTTTCTTGCACAGCCTACGTTGTTTTTTATATTGTAGTTGGATTATCAAAGATGACATACCATGTATTTGGTTTACTTTTGTACTTAATACACTTAATGCAGGAATTGCCACACTGCAACGCCAAGGAAGAAAGAAACTTGCTAATATTTAGCAAAGTCTGGAAAGGTCTGCTGCCACATGTCGCTGTCACCTACAAACGTGGTGTAACCTGCAACTGACCTGTGCTGGATCTGCCAAAGAACAACACTGTGAGTTGATCACGAGACTGCTGTGTCTCATTTTTTTTTTTTTTGCATTATATGTTCAGATCTATTATTCATGGAACTCTTTTATGCATCAGTCTTTATACATACACACAGTGCACTCCTGTTGTAATCAACGGCGTAGCCAGGATTTCATCTTGGGGGGGGGGGGCGGTTAGTCTGCGAGGGAGCGAAGCGACCGAGCCCGAGCGAGCGGAGCGAGCATGGGGGGGGGGAGGGTGTGGGAGGGGGGTGTCCCCCCTGCCAGGGTAAGAACTTTTTGCATTTTGATGTTGTAAATGGTGCAATTTGATGCATGTTTTTGCGCGTTTTATCGACGTGAAACAGTCCCACTTGTTTAAGGTAGCAGTATAATATTTTGATGTAGATTATCATTGAACAGTTTGCCTAATAAATTGCTATCATTTAAATATGCTTCTTTCACTGAATATCATGAACGCGACTGAACCCGAGAGAGCGGAGCGAGCGAAGGGAGAGGGGAGGGTGTGTCCCCCCTCCCACGGTAAGAACTTTTTGCATTTTGATGTTGCAAATGGTGCAATTTGATGCATGTTTTTGCGCGTTCTATCGACGTCAAACAGTCCCACTTGTTTAAGGTAGCAGTTTATTTTGATGTAGATTATTATTGAACAATTTGCCTATAAAATGGTACAAGTTAAATACACTTCTTGTATTGATTCTTTTCACTGAATATCATGAACGCGACTGAACCCGAGCGAGCGGAGCGAGTGAAGGGGGAGGGGAGGGTGTGGGAGGGGGGTGTCCCCCTCCCACGGTGAGAAATTTTTGCATTTTGATGCTGCAAATGGTGCAATTTGATGCATGTTTTTGCGTGTTTTAACGAGTTGAAACAGTCCCACTTGTTTAAGGTTGCAGTATATTTTGATGTAGATTATCATTAAACAATTTGCCTATAATATGGTACAATTTAAATACACTTCTTGTATTACTTCTTTTCACTGAATATCATGAACGCGACTGAACCCGAGCGAGCGGAGCGAGCGAGGGGGAGGGGAGGGTGTGGGAGGGGGTGTCCCCCTCCCACGGTAAGAACTTTTGGCATTTTGATGTTGCAAATAGTGCAATTTGATGCATGTTTTTGCGCGTTTTATCGACGTGAAACAGTCCCACTTGTTTAAGGTAGCAGTATATTTTGATGTAGATTATCATTGAACAATTTGCCTATATAATGGTATAATTTAAATACACTTCTTGTATTACTTCTTTTCACTGAATATCATGAACGCGACTGAACCCGGGCGAGCGGAGCGAGCGAGGGGGGAGGGGAGGGGGTGTCCCCCCTCCCACGGTGAGAACTTTTTGCACTTTGATGTTGCAAATGGTGCAATTTGATGCATGTTTTTGCGCGTTTTATCAACGTGAAACAGTCCCACTTGTTTAAGGTAGCAGTATATTTTGATGTAGATTATCATTGAACAATTTGCCTATAAAATGCTATCATTTAAATACGCTTCTTGTATTAATTCTTTTCACTGAATATCATGAACGCGACTGAACCCGAGAGAGCGGAGAGAGCGAAGGGGGAGGAGAGGGTGTGGGAGGGGGTGTCCCCCCTCCCACGGTGAGAACTTTTTGCATTTTGATGTTGCAAATGGTGCAATTTGATGCATGTTTTTGCGTGTTTTAACGAGTTGAAACAGTCCCACTTGTTTAAAGTTGCAGTATATTTTAGTGTAGATTTTTATTGAACAATTTGCCTATAAAATGGTATCATTTAGATAATCGTCTTGTATTAATTCTTACACTGAATATCTTGAACACTGTCTGTTCAGCAGTCAAACAGAAAAAGCATGCACAAGAGGGTGTAGATAGGGGCATATCCCCTCCCACACAAAGGTGATTTTGCGTTTTCAGACCTGAAATTCAGCGATCTGTTGCAAATTTTTGGTGCAATACTTTTTCATCGAAGTGATAAAATCACGGGATTTAGCTCTTATTCCGAATGTGCACCATCTGTGTGTATGTAGAAAGTCTAGTGAGGTAGAGCTTAGGGGAAGGGGGAATCCTCCCGCTCGCGGAGCTTTTGCGTTTTTAGAATTGAAATAAAGCGATCTGGGTATAGCCACAGTCTACTTCTATGCATGGCGGAAGGGGGGGGGGGGCGGGCGAGTAGGGAGAAGGCGTGGGCGAGTGTTATCCCCACCCTTCCCCACCCTTCCCCACCCTTGGAGCTTTTGCCTTTTTAAGGTTGAAATTGAGATATCTCGTCTACGCATATTTGATGGAATCAACTTTGGGAAATCACACACACAAAAAAAAACTGATTGGGGGAGGGGGGACTGAGGGAGGAAAGGGTCGATTAAAAGGGGGAAATTCCCCTTTAATATTGAGGGAACCTTGAGTTTTCGGAATATAAGTGATAAGTCTTGTGCACTCAGAATTATTCATAATTTTTTTGTAAATCTAAAAAGTGTACTAAGCTGGGGAAAGAGGCACAGAGGGGGAGGGTTTGGGAGGGGGTATCCCCCTCCCAAGCACGAGAGATTTTGCATATTTTGAATTGAAATTCAACGATCTGGTGCACACTTTGAGTGAAATATTCAAAAAAATATCTTATTTGATGAAAGGTTGCAAAGGAGACCCGCTTCATGTGCATGCATACAGTATACACGCATTTTTTTTTTCCGCCTCCCAAATCCCCGGTCCAAATCTTAGGGGGGCGATCGCCCCCATCGCCCCCCCCCCCCCTGGCTACGCCAGTGGTTGTAATAAATACGATTACAATGAAATTGAAATTGAGGCCGTAATATTATTGGCTCTACATTTGTAGCTTTATTGTTTACTTGTTCGATTGTAACAAACCTTTGATAAAACGAAAGGAAACTGTAGGCTATGAGGACCTCGTTATACTAGTAACAGGAAGCAAGGGTATACTGGACCAAATACACTGTACTGAATTGCTGATGCAGTCACTGCATAAACATAAAAGGGGGATGATCCTGGACGAGACGTTTGTCCCAGCATACGACTCGACTGGTCATCTGTCTTCTCTCAATCAACAGTTTTCCCAGTTCAAGCTGTATCTGCATTTTCGCATTGAATGTGAAAACTCGGTACACGTACAGTTGATGGTCCTAACAAGTAATTTTTACTTCACCCGTTCTTCATTAGCATACACTTTTCCCCCCAAGCGTCCCACCTCATAGTCTTGATACAAACCACAGACATTATCTCTATGAGAAGATTTGGAAACATAAAGATGAGACAAATGACTTTGTCTGCCCTCATCCAGATGGCAGATCATATTCAAATTATCAATGTAGAGTGTATGTTCTTTCTAGAATTACATTGTACGTGAAGTATAGCATTGTTTGAGATTGTTACCCCACAATTAAGTTTAAGCTTAAGAGGGTGTGTGAAGTGTGATGTACATGTGATTTGTCAGTATCTTCAATAAAAATGTATGATATACTTTACATTTATAACTATAAAGAGAAAATTGTAACACTTTTGTTGTTATTCAAATTCATGAATTTCTTGCGTCGAGATGTTTTCATTGCAACTGATTGACAAATTGCCCTACATCGACGTAAATAAATAAGCACTGAATTGATCAGTGTTTAGTAGTAGCCATGATAAAAAAAAAATCATGGGCGTACATACTCGAGCAGGATTCGAACCTACGACCTCCTGATCACCGTACCGAGTATGTACGCCCATGATTTTTTATCATGGCTACTACTAAACACTGATCAATTCAGTGCTTATTTATTTACGTCGATGTAGGGCAATTTGTCAATCAGTTGCAACTTTTGTTGTTGTTGTTCCCCCCCTCCAGGTATTCTGCATGACTGAGGCACCTTCTTCATCTGTCTTCGTGGAATGGATCTCTACAACTTTCCTCAGTTCTACAGATGTATCCATGATGAAACCTTTCTCCAGGGCAAACTATAGTCTGAAACAATCTTCATAAAATCAATGTAGAATACTGGCTGGTAATATTGTGGGAATATTCATCGAATGGTTTTAAAGAAATCACTTGATTTATAAAAAACTGTTGCGACACGGATTGTCGCCCCTACACGGATTGTCGCCTCCTACTCGGGGCGACAATCCGTGACGCTTGTGCAGTTCCCAGTTTTTGACCTCGAAGGCGACAATCCGTGTTGGCAAAAAATTTGTTGCGACACGGATTGTCGCCCCGTCACGGATTGTCGCCCCGGGCTCGGGGTGGTTCCTCCGGTGTAAGGGTGGGGTTTCACGGAGCACGCGAACGATTTGCGAAGGACGCGAATGACAAAATCCAACATTCGGAAAAGTTTTTCTCCGAATACGTTCCGACAATGAAGCCGAAAACTATTCTTGCGCAATTTGTGCGAAGTTTCCACGACGTATGTGCGAATGTCGTGTGTATCATTGCTTAAGTACAGCATGTTACCAACACGAAGAACACGCGACGGAAATGCGAACGAAAAATTTTCAATAATCATGGGATAAAATGTACCCGAGGAGAAGTGGGAGCTGTCTTGAGTCGATTTTTGTTTCTTTCCTTTATTTCTCCTTTCTTTTTCTCTCATTTTTCTATCGAGTGCTTGCCTACATTTTTTCCCCTAGGACCTATCTTCACTAGTAAAGCATTTGATTTTTTTTCTTTGCAGCCGTCCTCCAACACATAATCTCTATAGTTCAAATGAAATTTTGCACACTTTAGATTAATATCAAGTGTATTCTGTGATTTTTTTTTTTGTATATCAAACATTTCTTTCTCTTTGCTAGTCTTTAATTTCTTTTCTTACTGTAGTTGTTAATAATGACGTTTAGATGTATGGTACGATTTTTATTTGTAGAAAACGTAGGCCTATAGGTCATACATCTCCCAAACGTGCGCCAAACGTTCGCGAGAATGTCTCAAAAGGTACGCGAACAGTTTGCGATTACGTCGTAAAATGATCAGAAAAACTTCTCAGATTTCGCGTAACATACGCAAGACATTCTCCAAAGTTTCGGAATCTGTTTGGGGTTTCACGAACATTTTGCGAACATCGCGCGTGTCTTGCGAAGGTCTTGCGCATATGACGAGGCTTTAAAGACACTTTCGATAACAATTCACGAGCAAAATTAATCACGACCAAGTGTGCGGGAAAGGTTCGCAAAGAATTTCACAGTTTTTTTGAAATTCTCGCCGAAGTAAAAACGACATTCGCGAACAATTGACGACGCTTCCGAACCCTCACGTTCGTTTGGCGATCTTTTGCAGACTTAAATACGAATGCTGGATTTTGCCATTCGCGTCTTTCGCAAATCGTTCGCGTGCTCCGTGAAATCCCACCCTTAAGCTTTGGTGGGATGGGTATGACTGGTAAGTTATGTGTGTGTGTGTGTGTGTGTGCGCGCGCGCGCGTGTGTGTGTGTGTGTGTGTGTATTGTGAGCTGCATGATATGTGATGTGTATGATTTGTTGTGTGTGTGTGTGTGTGTGTGTGTGTGTATGTGTGTGTGTTTGGAGTATAATGATGCAATATGTAGAAACTGTGCATGTGTGGTGGTTGTACAGTGGTAGTGGTTTGTTTGTCTTTGTGTATACGTGTGCCTGTATACTTACGTGTGTATGTGGAATATAGTGGCGCTACTTTGGCAATACAAAGCCTTCAGAGTGTATGAGCACGTGTTTAAAGAATTCACACCAGCGTTGATCTAAAAATAGTATGGGTGTGTCAACCAATATCAGCGTAGAGGCGGGCTTGGCGAGAGAGAGACCGAGAGAAAATACATACGAGGGAGGTACCCTCCCCAAATGTTATTTGTCTTTGTTCATTTTTCACTGCAGTTATTTTCTTCCATCAGTCTTATAAACTAGAACGTCCATACCACTATTCTTTGTCCCAGAATAGGTTTGGCATGCTTTATGCATGAGCGAATAATTTCCACACGCCGTAAAAAATTTGTCAATCGTTTGTTGATTTTAGCACAAACGAACTGCCATTGCACACCGCTAATACATACGTAATACAAACAAACACCAACAAACACTCAAACAAATCCTCATAATGCAAATAAACCAACTCAACACTTTTCCCTTGATATTTATTGATTTCATTCAAATCATTCATAAATCGACCCATTCTGGGTGTAACATGAACAAAAAAAGTTACAAATGGCAATTCGAAACACAAACAAATCCATTTGTCAATTTATACCACAAATGATATCACTTCAACATAGATAACTTGATTATAGACCAACCCTACTAATAATTTCTTCACGAGAAAGTTTTGACATGTAGGGCCCTACCAAACCTATATTCCTTGAATATATTGGTTTGGATCATGTAACACCTTCTTACTTACAAGGGCATATACATAAAAAACCACAAATACATTACACAAATCTAGAATGAAATCAGTCATAAAAAAACCCGACCACCCCCTCCCCTCCCCAACCGAAACAAATCTAGGGCCTACATCTATCCTAAATATTAAATCCTACCAACATCTGTCATACCATTTATAACTATCCTTCTTCAAATCCAATCCCCAACCCACCAACCCCTGATTAAACAAAACCTAAATCATCCCACACCCACATTCACCAACCCAAATACATACATACACACACACACACGCACACACACGAAGGTTCGTTATTCCGAAGTTTCGTTTTTTTTTTTCCGAGGCTTCATTTATCCGAAACACACAATTCCCTATACCTAGAGGTTCGTTGATCCAAAAAAGAAATTCGGAATAACGAACCTTCGGAATAATGAGCCTTCGGACGAATGAGCCTTCGGACGAATGAGCCTTTAGAATAACAAACTTTTGCAATAACGAAATGTAACCCCCTTCCCACATATCGACGGACACCCGAACCGATACCACATTCCTTCCTGATGAAACGATTTCCCAATGTTGATAAATAAGACACAATGGACCGTATGCAGAAAAGCAGCATCCGCCCGCACGCGAGCTCAACTCCGAATTCGTATACAAATCTGCCAAACAAACTCATCAAATTCAAAGCTGCTGATAAAATCAATATCAACGTTTATGCCAGCAACAGCTTACTAGGTATCCCTCCCCACGCGCAGCTAAAAAACACATATGCAAAAAAAAAACTGACATAATAAACACATTCTTCAATCACACACACACACACACACACACACACACACACGCACAAACGGACAATAAATTATCATGTGCACGCGCACATACACACTTCCTTGAAACCTCACCATGACTTTTTACATGGCATGTTTTGCATGGATGTAGCCATGTAAGTTATGTGTTAGTATTTCAATGATTATGTCCAGAACGATATTACCCAGCAAAATGTGCTTCGAGGGCGGGCGACAATCTGTGCCGCCAGCCCTCGTCACGGATTGTCGCCCCGAGCAGGAGGCGACATTCCGTGTAGGGGCGACAATCCGTGTCGCAACAAACAACCCTGTGGCTACTTGTATCTTGATGAGTTAATACTTGTATCTGCTTTATATTGTGTAACATCCTCTGCCTAAATGACTAAAACACTAAAGAATGTATATTGTATGCCAAAACTTTGTACTATCATCTTTGAGGTTGTTGTAGAAATCCTTGCAGCTAGAGTAATTTGCTTTTCTTGTCATTCGTGTTTATGAATATACGCTGCATTTTGATATTTTGGGTGGAAGATGAATTTTAGCCTTGTTGAGAATTACACTGTAGTACAGCGGTATTGTTTAAGTTTTCTGACAATTCCTGAACCTTCGTGTTTTATGTCTCTCCCATCCTGCCTATATCCTACATATCTCTGAACGTTCCTACATTTGTTCCTTTCTCTTCTATCATATCTCGTACAATGTAGTTCTAGTTACACATGCCATCCCTATATCGACGGAATAGATATATTCCCATACTTTGTGTTGGGTGCTGTTGGGGAGGGGGTGGGGGTCCTTTTTTCATTGTCACAGTTTACATGTGTGTATGTATTTATGGTGTTAATTATTTATTTATATAATTGCAGTTTCAGCAAGCCTGGTATCCCTCTTTTCCTTCTGTTATGTAACAGGGAAGGATATTAACGGGTGCATACAGTTCTTGTCAAGGTGAGGATTTAGCTTTTAACGTTTTGCGAGATATACAGAAACCACTCTATGAGATGTCAACGAGCATGCAATTGTTATTCTAAGGGGCATCAAAAGTTTATTTAATGAAAAACGGTTATTAAATGGCTGAGATATCCAAAAACAATGAGAAGCAAAGAGATCCTTATACAAGGCGTGGCCTGCAGTCTTTTATCATTATCACTTTTTTGGATATCTAAGCCATTTGAAAACCAATTTTCACCAAATAAACTTTGAATACTTCTTAAAATTACATGCTCTTTCATATTTCATAAGAGGTTTCTCATTATCTTACTTAAGAATGTAAAAAATATGAATCCCCACCTCAACCAGTACTGTACAGCCCCTTTAACCTTTTTGTATGCATTAGCCATGTAAAGATTTGTTCTCCCAAATCCTACTAATATTTTTGTACTGTGCTTTGATTTGCAAATAATCTTTATATATCTTGTTTCAAGGTGTGTATTGTATCGTTGTATCTTGAATTTGTTACTTTGTCAAGTGTTTGTGATGAAGTATTTTCATTCATGTTTTATCTATTTGCATAGAGCTGGAAGTATTGTGGACGTTTTGTGACTTCTGTGTGTGGAAACTAGCCATGAAGCTTTTGTAATACATTTTTTCTACTGTTTTATTTGTTTGTTTTACCTGTTCTCATTGTGTTGTAACAAGTCTGTTTTCTTCAGATGATAAAGGTGGACTTTTTTGCACAAAGCACATGGATTGCAAATGTTACATAATGTTTTCTGATGCGAGAGACTTTATTTTTGTCATAAAACAATTCTTTTAAGGAAATGTGTAATGATAATGTTATGACAGGCCATGGATACATTTTATTTTGCTTCAAAGAATATGTCTTTCCCTTATTTACTAGTATATGCACATCTGATGTATTTAACTTTCTTACTTGCACATGTATTACATGTACATTATAATGAAAAAACTTGATTTGACTTACGTCTTTGATTAGAATGATGATAACAACCTTGCCTATAGCATAAATACACATGTTGTTTGTGTTTGTGCAGAGGTGTATCCATCATGACAATGACAATGATATGCTTGTAACAAATGATGAACTGTACTTCAATCGTGTATGAAAGTGGGGATTTTCTGTATAATTTTCCTTTTTTGATAACAACTTTATTAAACAAACATGAAATGTAATGATCTGTGGTACGGGGATGTTTTAATTTCTCTGTAAAGAGTGTGTGTGCCAAAAACGAAGTATGAGAGCATGTATTGGTGATGGCATTGCCAAGGAGTATACATGTATATGTTTGACTGAAAAACTCTGAACACTGTCATTTAGATCAGTGTGATTAAATGGCACTTGCAATTGCAGTAGCTTCCTCTACCTTATTGGGCATCCAAGCCACCAATAACATGAGGAGACAACATGTCTTTATACCGATTCTCCCTGATGCTCCTCCAGAAATCTTTACTTGCCTACCAACTTTATCTCGTTGAGTTTTCACTCATGTCTGCGTGCGCTAGCCTGGTTGATCGCTATACTGTAGCATACCTTCTATCCGAATCTCCATATATAATTTTTTTTTCTTTTTTGATGACTGATACAGCAGCTTCTTAGCCTCCTTGTTATAGTCTTCACTAACCTTATCATAGACCATCGGGTGCTATTGAACCCACTCCATTAGAACGTGTACCCTTTCTTGGTCAGTTAAAACTAATAAGGCTGGAAGCACGTTCTGTTTCCTCTACTTCGGTGATTTAGGGAACTTCCCGCTTGAGCAAAATTGTCTGCATCTTGATCACTAGAGGCATGTAAAAATGAGCAGGAGAAGAAATTGTCGGTAATTTGCTCTTCCTTTTCGGCCTTTTGCAGTCATTAGGCCTACATAATGAAGACTCGAAGAGCACAAGAAGATACATTCACCAGCCATTCAGAGTCCAGTAGGATGAATATAATGCAGTTTTCAAACATGGATCACATTCAAATGCCAAATCTTCACTAATAATAATAGTCTACGCAATTGTAAGCAACACTACGTAAATGTACGCCAGGTCTACGCAAGTCTACGCATATGCCTACGTAACAGTACGCAACACTACGCCATGTCATACGCGAGCCGAAAAATTGCCTTCGTGTGAACACGTACTGTTGCGTATAAATGGCGCCCAGTTGCGTAGTGTTGCGTAGACTTGCGTAAAACCTGCGTATCAGTGCTCTACGCGGAGGGTACGCGAAAAAAATTAAACATGTTTAATTTTTTGCGTACATCTCGCGTACGTATTTTGCGTCCCTCGGCGTACTCTTCCGTAGAGTTGCGTACTCACAGCATACAGATGCGTAGTGTTGCGTAGTCACTGTAAACTGATTGAACACATAATTGATAGCAATCTGATGCGTCACTTGTCTTCATACGACATCCTGGCAGACAACCAACATGCCTTTAGGAAAAACAGGTCATGTGAGTCTCAGCTCATCCTCACTATGAATGACCTATCCAAGAATGTTAACAAAAAGAAAACAACGGACATGATAGCCTTGGATTTTTCCAAAGCCTTTGATGTTATCCCGCACTGCAGATTACTCATGAAACTGGATTACTATGGAATACGATCTGACACCAAGAACTGGATTGCAAGTTTTCTAACTCAGAGACAACAACGTGTTTGTATAAAATGGGCAATGTTCAGACTGGAAACCCGTCCTCAGCGGAACTCCGCAAGGAACTGTACTTGGCCCCCATCTTTTTCTTTTATATATTAATGATATCCACCATCAAGTTTCAAGTGTAACCAGACTATTTGCAGATGACTGCCTGATTTATAGAGAGGTTAATTCAACTGAGGATGAAGTAGCCCTCCAGTCTGACCTTAACACCATGACCAAGTGGTCGGAAACATGGGGAATGCATTTTAACCCAACTAAGTGTAAAACCATGCGAGTATCCAGAAAGACGACTCCGGGCAGACCGAATTATAGCTTACTTGGTGTCAAGCTGGAGGAGAAAGAAGAAATCAACTACTTAGGAATCTACATTCAGAAAGATGTCCGATGGAAAAAACGATCTCAACATGCCTCTTCTAAAGCAATGAATACTCTTAATTTCATAAAGAGGAATTCTCATTACTGCTCCCCCTCTGTTAAGGAGAAACTGTATACTTCCTTGGTCCGACCACATCTGGAATATGCTTCGGCATCCTGGGATCCACATACAGTAAAAAAACATCCAAGTTTTAGAAAAGGTGCAAAGACAGGTAGCAAGATTTGTAACCAATTCATACGGGAGGGATATAAGTGTGACGCATCTTCTCAGTAAATTAAACTGGATCCCTCTGAAAGACAGACGAGAGGTACATCGACTCACATGCCTGTACAAGATCCTCCATGGCCACCTGGACATACAGTACGATAACATACTTAGAAACAAGTTCACAAGGGAAAGAAGGGGACATACCAAGCAGTTTGTGATAGATCAAACTTCATCTGATGTCTACAAGTTTTCTTTTTTTCCACGCACTGTAAAAGCATGGAATAACTTGGCTCCATCTACTATTTCCCAAAAGGACCCCCTAAGTTCAAACATGCCCCGTCTGAGGACCCTTCCCTCTCATCCCTTCTCTGAAAGTCCACCCTGTACGCAACCTCTAGTTAAAACTCCACAGGAGATGTTTAGGAGGTCTACTAATCCAAGATCCAAGATCCAAGACGAGGTGCGGGTCACCCAAGCATACTGTAGATTTTTTTTTTTTTTTAATAGTTTACGCAATTGTGGGATATGTATTTTGATGACAGTGTCGTTTAACGGTGTATAGTTTACATAATATGTGTTAATAGGGAGCTTTAGATTTTAGACGCGCGGACGTTCAATGGGAAAAAAAAACCATGTTCTGAGCGTGCGCAGAAGCGCGGGTCAAGTTGAGGCACGCTTCTGCGCACGCTCAGAACATTTTTTCCCCTCTGAACGTCCGCGCGTCTAAAATCTAAAGCTCCCTATTGTTTTGAGCAAGTAGAATTATTGTTTGGGTAGTATCGAGTAGTTGTTTATAACTGTAAATATTATGGTAGAAATTTGTTTTTATTCTCATTTCTGCATAGAACTTTTTTGTTTTGTTTTGTATCTATAGTTGTTATAGTTTTTTTTATTTATTTTCTATGGCAGAATTTTTCTCTTTTTTGGCATACAGTAGAATTGTATGTGTTATCTTGTGTAGTATTGAGTAATCTTTATTTAGTCTGTTTTCAATTGATTTTAAAAGATATTTTTCTCTTTTTTGCATATTATTTTGTGTAGTTGAGAATTATCATTGGTAGCTTTATGTAGTTATGTTTGTAACTGATTTTTTGCGGTTTTTGTTTTTTTTTAGGCATAGAATTATTTGGGGTAATTTTTAGTGGTCCTTATGTAGTTGTTCATCTGTTGATTTTTCTGTAGATTTTTTTCCATTTTTTTTTTACAATAAAGGACAATTCTTTGATTCACGTGAAATATTACATGCACTTTAAATATTTTCTTGATTCATGTGAAATATTCCACACACTTCAGTTATATTTTATTCTTATCATACACTCAATTATTTTCATTCATCTATGCATTGTACATTTCTTTTTCATTTCAATCATCTCAATTTTTTATGTTGGACTATTTGCAAGATAAGCTTTTTTTATGAAAGACACATTCAGTCCACAAATTATCTTATATCATTCATAAACAATAGTTAAAATGCAAAGGTCAAGAAGTTACTTTTGTAGTGTGTTTAGACAAAAAGCCCCTCTAGATCTACATTTAAAGTGTTTTCAAATGATTATTTCATACCTTTGTATCTCATACTATATCTACTTTGCATGAGAATAAGAAATCACACTTTTTCATTCTTAGATATACAGGGCGTATCAAAAAGAACGTTACACTTTTGAAAAATTTGTCTAAATTACATTTCAAAATATTTGGAAGATTTTTTTTTCATATTTATGGATGCCCCATAGTCTCATCTATCAAGTGCAATCAACAAAACAAATTTTTGTTCACGCTTGGCTGAACACTGACTCCTTTTGTCCAGAGTGTGAAAAATGACTTGCACCAAATTGAAAGAAGATGGAAAATTCAGCCAGCAGTCCAAATAAGTGCTCCCATTCAAGCAAATTGTTCTTTTAAAGCTTTGATTATGTTATGATAGTCTGAGATTTTTCGTCAGCTGTATCGTAATTTCAATGATTTCATTTCTAAATCAATTGGTGAGAATATTATTAGAATATGTAATTACTCCTAGATCTTTAAAGCACAGTTTTCACAATACTCGGACACATCAATACCATACCCCAGTTATTCATTAATGTGGTAGTGGTACCATATTAATGAACATTCAAATCATTCATCCCATTAATCAATCAATTGATTGACCAATTAATCAATCAATCAGTCAATCAATCAATCAATCAATCAATCAACCCATCAATACATGAGTTAAGGGGCTGGTGGTGGAAACACTCAAGGGAAACAACAAGGGAAGAGAGCAGTGACCATTTTGGATGAACAAAATACCAAAAACCTAAACAAAACAAAAAACCAAGCCTTTAAGCCACGGGAAGGAGGTGATATTGCTTGCTAGGTTGATCGCTTGATTGATTGATTGGATTGATTGATTGGATTGATTGATTGATTGATTGATTGATTGATTGATTGATTGATTGATTGATTGATTGATTGATTGATTGATTGATTGATTGGGTTGATTGAATGATCTGAGAATGCATTAATTTTATACTTTTCTTCTTGACTGAGTGACTGGCATGTGGGTTCGATATGTTTGTGCATGATTTGCGATAACTGTGCTTAAAAGATCTTGATGTTGTTAATCAACCTTCAATAACAGAATGGAATCATTTAAAACGTGACAGAAAATCACCAGAAAATTCCTAAGCTATCATAACATAATAAAAACTGTGAGCAAAAGAACAATTTGTTTGAAAGAGAACACTTACGTGGTGTATTTGGACTGCTGGCTGAATTTTCCATCTTCTTTCAATTTGGCGCAAGCCATTTTTCATACTCTGGACAAAGAGCGTCAGTGTTCTGTCAAGCGTGAACAAAAATTTGTTTTGTTGATTGCACTTGATAGATGAGACTATTGGGTATCCATAAATATGAAAAAATCTTCCAAATATTTCGAAATGTAATTTAGACAATTTTTTCAAAAGTGTAACTTTTTTTTTGATACGCCCTGTAGATTTTGGAGTCTTTAACCCATCCCAGTCACACCCAACAACCAGCGTGGGTTGCATTATTTATGACCAAAAGAAGGCGTCCTACAACCTCAGACTTGGCCAGGAGCTGTAACATGATTTTAACCAATCACAGAGATCCTTACTATGACTCTGTAAAATAATTTATGTATTCAGGAGAAATCTATTTTTGAATGTCTGTTATTGGCTGAAACACCTATCAGAGGCACAGAACTCTAGAGTTCTGTGATCAGAGGTTCGAGCCTGCTGAGAAACGAATCAATATTCATGTTTACAGCGCGCATGTATCTTTGTTGCCCCAGCAACTGCAGTGATTTCTTACGCGTGGTATCGTGATATCGATCTCCTCATAGGGTGCGTGACGATATCTGATTTGTGTGGTAAAAAACAAATCGGACGTAACTTGCTTCATTATCGAAGCTGTTGGACATTTGAAAGAACTGCTTCATAAGAAATCACCTTTCATTTATTATTTATTTTCACAAACAAGAATTTTGATCACTTACATATTTTTTTTAAATTATTTTCATGTCATGATATTTCATGATAGTATGTGTTCTGTCTTTACATGGCAAGATGGGATTTTTTTTTTCCATCCAGGCTCAAAGAAGAAAGTGACAGCTAGGAAGGAAACCAAAAGGATAGGGAGGAAATGAAAAGGATAGAATGAAACACCTGCTCAGCAGGCTCTGTTTTTTTATTGATTTCACACAATGGTGAATACAGTACATCAGAATTTAAGTACAGTTCTGGATAATTTATTAGTTGAAAAATGAGCAAAGAAAGTGGGATTTCATCGAGTTTTAAATGAAAACTAAATTAGCATCGCAATTTAGATCTAATATTTACTACAGACCTGATGCAAACTTTATTGTCAAGCTTTTGGTTGAGTTTCTTCAGAGACAAATTTCTAAGTGTGTAGGAAACACAATATCCTTCAAGTCCTAACGTGTCAGCCTATCACATTGCATAGTGCGCAAACATACCGTAGGGCGGATCCAACTAATATTTCTTGTGTCACTTCCTGTTTTCATTTCATTTTTTCTTTTTATTTCTTTTGTTTTTAACGATAAATAAAGGTGGCGAGCTCCTCTTGCGCCCCCCTCTGGATCCCCCAAAGTACCGCAAGATATTTTTTTTGATAACTTATCAACTATCGCTTTATGATCATATTTAATGAGTCTTTGAACGTATCTTTTATCATTTTGCACAATGAATGCTCTGCGGAGGGGATTACTCAGCTCATGAGCTGGGCCCTGTTTCATAAAGCTGTTCGTAAAGTTTCGAACAACTTACGAGCGACTGGTGATAAGTTCTGATGTGCTATACTTATCAGAATTTCCATAATTCAGCACAAGAACTGATCACCAGTCGCTCGTAAGTTGTTCATAACTTTACGAACAGCTTTATGAAAAAGGGCCCTGGTAACTTACTTTAAAAGATTATTTGGGCATCATCTTTGAAAACGCTATTGGACGAGTAGGTCGGCTGTTCAATGGCTGTGCGTTTGAGCAAAATATGGGTATATTCGTCAAGCTGTTCTTAAATTGAAGAGTAGGCCCCCAATAAATCAAGGATAGATTATACACAACCTAGAGGAGCTGTCTCATGGGCACACAGTGATCAGTTATTGTGTTCAGCTTGTCCAAGGAAATTGTGCTTTGCAACGAAAATTTTGTCACTCTGGATACGCCTTGCAGGTATGTTTTCTGACCTTTTACCACTCAATTTGTATTACGATTCTCTTTGTCTTCAATCATGTAATTTTATCTCCTTATATGGTTTTAGGTGGCACACCCTTTATACTTGGGTATCACCTAATATTTTTAGCACGGAGTGATAAAGTAATAATCAAGTTATTGTATAGATAAGCATTTTTGCAAATTTTGTCCTGATCAGGGTGACCTTTGACCCTGCAAAAGGTGGAACAGTGGGGTCAGCAGTATGTGAAGGTGCCTAGATTTGACTATAACATGTTTACATGCCAAATTCGAAAAAAAAAAATCAGTCAAGAAACACAGCCAGGATCGTACCCAAAGCAGACCCTGAAATATTTACCGCTTCATGGATAAATACGGAACAAGCAAGGGCGCCACCACCAAAAACAATAGGCATCTTCATTTCACAATACTGCACCTTTTTGCCAGATTTGACAAAAATCTGAAAAGAAATGTGGCTGATAGAGCACATACAAGAAATGTGACATGGCCTCCAAGTCGGAACACTGAGGGCGCCGTCACCACAAACTGTTGTGTCCTTCATGTAGAATTACCACCCATACACATCCTTAGCAAGTCTGAATAAAATCTGTTGAGTAACAATCAAGTTATTGCATAAATAAGCACTTTTGCAAATTTTGACATGGAACAGTGAGGGCAACATTATCAACAAGTATAGGTGTATAGATTTGACTGTGATACATTCGCATACCAAATTTGAAAAAAAAAAAATAAAATCGGTCAAGAAACAAGGCCAGCATCGCACACACAAACAGACCCTGTTAAAGGTACCTTTTCATATATAAAGATGGAACAAGCGAGGGCGCCATTCACCAAAAACTATAGGCTTCTTCGATTTACCATAATACACCTTCACTCCAAATTTGAAGATGATCTAATAAGAACTGCAGCTAGTCGAGCGCTCACAAGAAAATCTCTGCGGCGGACGCGGCTGCGCAACGAGGCCAAATTCATATCCTCCGAACTCTGTTCGGGGGAGACAATTTTATTAAGATCCGATGGGTCAATGTTTTTCTACCTATCTTTACTCGTTTCACCATAAATCGAGCAAATTTGAGTTCCTCTGTGCAATCCAAGCTTTTACAACATCTGCAAAACTAACATTCGACTTGGGTGAGGTTTCCTACAATTACCCCCCCCCCCCCACACACACACACACACACAAACAAACATAAACACACAATAAATCCAGAACATGCAAATTATTATTTTTCTTTTGGGGGAGGGGTGGGGGAAGAACTGCACGGTCACGCTTATAGATCAATGTGAAATACAATATGTGTATAATAATATCTGTATGGATTTTGCAAAATTACAGTACCAAATTATTTTTAAAATGCTATAGGAGAGCAATACAGGATGAACAAAAAAAAGTAGATACCACATAAGCTGCTGGTTATATCATGGTCACTAGTAAGAAAGACGCTGAGCAATATAAGATACAATTTTCTAATCAACAGAAGTAAATAGTAAAGTTACATATATCCAGAGAGGTCAATTTTGTGAGGTTGTGAACCAATTCCCAGGAAGTACAGCGATCTCCTTGTCAGTGGTACTGTCATACTACTTCTCATTATACATGCTTTCTGCAGTTTTAAGGAAAACAGTTGAAAAGAACCTACATTTTTCCCCACAGGTGAAACGTATTGCTCACATTTTTTCTCTCTTTTTATACTAGGTCCTATATTTGATTCATTCCATGAGCCTTAAAACTTCTTTTGCACTTGACTGCAAAATGATCTCATGCAGGATTATAAATGAAAATAGAATATTGTATTTAGGGCTTTACAATGGTATCTATCATTAATAGTTTCGCTCAAACGGGTTTTGTTAAGCGTCAGGAATAATTGTGTGTATATGTACCTTTCTGGAATTGATCTAAGACTATTTTTGTTTTTTTTTATTTGAGAAATCAATGTTCGTTGCATCTGTATTAAAAAACGAGAACGGTACATTATTTTGAATTGCAAAAGTACAGCAGTTTTTGTATATTTCGCTTTTTTGTAAATTATATAAGTAAATGACGACTTTCATTTCATTTCCTATTATTGGTTTCCATATCGAATAAGAAACAAAATTATTGAAAAGTAGCATTAACGATTTGTACAAGAAGTTGAAATTTCAGGAAGCAAATACAAATACAAGCAGTAATATAAAATAAGTATAATACATGTACAGCTGCACCTACAACCACATACTTATGAATACAAAATTTACACAACTTGATCTTCATGAAATCACAAAGACCCCGTTTACAGTGAGTGAAAAGGCCGCACTGAGCCCGGCCTTCCTTTCACTGTAAACGCGCAAAAGGCCAAATGAGGTACCAAAGAAGGCCGCGCATTTGACCACGCTCTGGAGCTAGTCTCGGCCCGAGCTCAGACCGTGAGACCTTTTCTCACTGTAAACGCAAAGTGGGCAAAAGGCGGTGCCAAATTGCGGCTCCGGAAGTGCAATAGGATATGACGTTGAAACCTTGCGTTTAAGGCCGTGTCACACCTTTCCGGGCAAGCTACGCGGGCTCGTTGCGACGTTTGATTTTCCAATACGCGGGAGAATTTACCGGGGCGGACAAGAATGTTTGCAAGTTTCGCATTTGTCTCTTACCTGCTAGACGCGTTCTACTTACCTGTTACATTCGTATATTATTCGGTGTGACCATGTGTTAGGGCTTTGAAACCGATCCGTTTTCTGTTACGAGCGACTTAAGGGTACTAAGAAGTACCTACGTTGGAGTTGCCTGCGAGGTGCTGCCGGTAAGGTTCTCCTACTGGTGTTCTACGTGTATCTCTGCGAGCGAACCCCCCACGACTCAATCGACACTCGGAAATAGTTTTAAGCATGTTCAAGGCCTTGTCATACCATATCTAGGGAAGTTTTGCTGCTTGACTTGCGGGAAAACAAATGTGCTACGCAAGTCCGATTTAACCGCAGCCAGTTTTTGAGCATGACCAAAACTTTTTCCAGGTGACTCGCGGAGTTGCCCGGAGAGGTCAACACAGAACGCCAGTAGGAGGCCCTTAGCGGTAGCACCTGGCAGGCAACTCTCACGCAGGTATACAGTACTGCGCAGTCCCCCAATGCAGCCAAGATAATAACATTCTGTGGGACTTCTGCCATTCATTCAGAGGAAATACCTTCACTGAGTTGTCAGCCCTCATGCGACTGGTACACAGGCCACACAGTATACCCGCAAGTAGAATTTAAGTAGAACGCGTCCAGCAACTAGAAACATGCACTGACTCGCCCTAATCCTTGTCCATTCTCAGAAATTGCCCGGTATGCTGGAAAATCCCTACAAGCTACAAGCCCGCGTAGCTTGCCCGGAAAGGTGTGAGTTGGCCTTAACATGGTTGCAGGTAAAAAGATTTGCATGCGCACCACCGGGCGACTACGGGTGAAATACGTGCTATGTACTGTCATGTGCGGGTCATCTTCGGGGACCTCCCGGTAGTAAAAATTGTTCATCGCGAGTCGCACGCAAAGCTTAACCCGGAAAGGTGTGACATGGTCTGTAGCAAATTTCGTTGGTATACGCTACTGAATCATTATCATCATCATCATCATCATCGTTTTAGCATATCGGTACGAGGATAGGTAGTATTTCCAAACGTGTGTTTAAGTTTATCTTCTTAGATGTAATACATCGTTTCTTTCGTCCTCGTCCACATTCTTGTGTTCTTGTGCGTAGAAAACATTTAACCGGTACAGAAAGAGCAGCTGTGAGCGCGATGTTCGAAAGTTCGCCCTGTATAAACCGGCCGTAGCCCTTTGTTCACTGACTGCAAATAGCCTGCTCCCGCGTGTTACGGTCTTCATTAGTGTAACCTGGTTTTAAAGTGTAACTCGATGCCTAGGCTTCTGAAAATGTGTCAGAGCATGGAGCTATTAGTAGCTCCATGGTCAGAGGGATGCAGTCAAGCACACATTTCGTTGTGCCCATCTCCCATGGGAGAGTAGTCCAGTCTGGCCCTTTGTGTAGGGGTGTCCACAATCCCGACATAAAACATACAGCTTCCGACTATGATCCCTCTACAAACCTGACGTTAGAGGGAGACATACCAAACTCCTGCGTTTCGGAGGGGTTTGGTATGTCTCCCTCTTACGTCAGGTTTGTAGAGGGATCATAGTCGGAAGCTGTATGTTTTATGTCGGGGATTGTGGACACCTACCGTACCCCTACACAAAGGGCCAGACTGAGAGGCTCAGTGCCAGTGGTGCTTGTAGTAGTCTTGGCGCAGACTCCTTTACGACTAACAAGGGATTGTGCTCGCAAACAAATATTTTTCATCATCAGGCGCTTTAATTTCAGTTCAATTCATTTGTTCTTCAACGTGATATAAATGAAATCTTTAACGAATATAAACTGCATAAAGGAAAAGAAACTTACTTATCAATTACATGTATTGAAGAACGTACGGTTTACTAGAATGCAATAGCTTCATGTGTACTCCTCAGAGTGTAACATTTCAAAAGAAAATAGATTGATTGGCAACTGGAGAAAAGAAGAGAAAGAAAACAAAACTCAAAATTGCTGTTTTGCACAAAGAACTAAGGAATGAAAACAATTACTACACAACGCAGCACACCACAGACACACGAGCACGGACAATATTACGACAAGATGCCTACTTCAGATAGGAAGGGGATGCAGACATGCATGAGTTATAGATTCAATATATAAAAAACATAGATCAAGAACAAGAGAAAAATCAGCAATAAAGAGAAAAATTACGATTTTTCATATTGTATTTCTTACTTTGTAAGATTTATTTCCTTCAACTTTTTCGTATTATATGAATCAAAATAATTTTCATCGAAATGTATAAATGACTATCAGATTACACTGTACATGATTTAAAGGAGAAACAAATAAATGTGTACATTAGTTCTATGACCAAAATAAACTGCATTATTATCAGAAATTATGGATTTTTTTTTTCTATACCTTCTTCACTATTATAGAACCAAAAATAATAGAGCTAGGCAAATGGTGATATAAAGACATAGTTAAGTTGGAAGTTTCATGTTAGATTATGGCGTGTCCTGGTAGGGGGAGGCGGAATTTTCGAATTTTCATTATCTTCTTGAAAAATATAATTATGATAATAACATGTCCATTTCCACCAAATGTGTAGCATCCTTGGATAATGGAATCCCACTTTGTTTGAAGGGGCACCAAGTCAAAAGACCTCAACATAAGGGATTGTTTGAACAAAATACATGCAAATCTTCTTCAGAACCATAAGTAACAGAGCTGATGCAATGCTATGTATTAGAAAGTGAATGTATGAATGTATTTTTTAATGAAGTTTGATATGGCGGGTGAGGAGAAGCCGAAGGAGGGGGGAGGAGGAGGAGGCGTGTTGTTCATATTTTGAAACATCTTCTTGAAAAATCTCTAAAATTTTTACTTTACAAGGCAGGTAGCATATTAATACATAAACACTGTAACGGTTTTGCTAGTGTGTAAGTAAGAAATAACACCCTTATGGGCTTTAATTTGCACAATTTTTGCCTATAACACATTCCTGGTTGTTTTACATCGCAAGATGAGAAAGGTCTTCTATGATGAGGTCTTCACTTTGAAATCCTACATGGTGGCCATTGATGCAACGTAGGAAACTGATTTCATGATTTTTATTTCTTTTTTCTGATCGGTGAGGTGTCAACTGCTTGTATGATAAAATTCACAATTTCATCAGGAAATGCAAACTTCATTCCTCATGCTTCCACTTTTCCTTTTATTTTATCTCTACTTTCTTTCATGATGATTTCCTTATCTTTCATGTGCAAAGTTAGCCATAAAAAATTATGAATCAATAAGTATGCTTTCGAAAGTGATTTGAATAATTTTCGAATACAGAAACAGCAATAAATGAAATGAAAAGAATTGCTGAAAGCATCTTCAGCTTCGCGTTCGTAACGTGTATAATTATTGAAGGTAATACTAATAGGTATTATGTCTGCTCCATGTAATGTTTGGTTTATTGCGCATGATTGTTCTCGAAAACATGCACCCCATAAAATATCCTGCATGCAGAAATGATCATGCCTATTGTGATTATTAAAACTAGAAACATTTTACAACTCACTGTGAGAAGAATTATTTGGTATATCAAAAACTATTGTAGAGATTTGTACAAGTACTAGTATCATATTGCTGCTTAAAGTCATACAAGACACTCGCACATCACGCATCAACAATACACTAATACTCACATACATCAAGGCATACATAATAAGAGTAGATACAAAACCAAATTATGAAAAGATGACAATTTTCACTTGTTAAATGAAGGTTTCCAGTATGATGGAGTTGTGATGTTTTCACACATACCTGTCATTCCATCCCCATTTCAGTGCCATTTACTCCCTCATCTCCCCATCTGTCATTCACCTCTTTTTTTTTTTATAATGCCTCTTAAAAAAAAAGCACATTTCATACATATAATGACAAGAGTTTAGGGAAGAAAATAATGATATTCATTTATGACAAGTTGAAATATAAGCATGCAGAATGAATGTTACTTGTTCTATTCTAAAACCATGGCAAATATAAAAGTGAGTGGTGAATGGTGAGTGAGCAGACGACAGAAAGAACTGGCCCATAAACGTATCCAAAACCACAGGTGAGGTTCTATACGCGAGACACATTTTCAGAAAGCCCAGTTTACCTGCACTGTAGACGAGGTCTATGACTTGAAATAGCCCTTGCCCTATAACCATAGTCATGCGAAGGGAACATGCACAAGAAGCATAACTTGTATACAATTAGCATATTTCCTAATAAAAAAGAAATAAAATAAAAGAGTCTTTGCATACGTGCCCTTATATCCAAATAAACGAATGGACATTCCGATTCAGGAGGACAGAAATTAAGAGATGCAAGTTGAAAAAGGACAAGATGTATATACTTCTAAAAAAGAGATATTTCGATTTTTTTCATTAACCATATTGCGGAATTAAACAAAAATTGCGCAAATTTATTTTTGGCAAAACTAACAACGACATAACAATGATAACCCTTCCAATAAAGTTGATGTTTTTACTCCAGTTAACCACCACTCTCTGAATCTTTTCTAGAGTAATAGTGTTTCTCGTTTTAAGGCCACAACCTTATCTAAATCATTACTTCCATAACAATTCATATTACAAGTAACCAGAATGCAATTATATACATAATCCAGGTACAAATTTCCTTACAAAAATTGAAAATGATTAGGCATTCTTTGATAAACTTAAACTGTATAGAATCTAATTCTTGCTTGACGTCAATCATCATCATTTTTCCTTTCTTTAGTTTACAATTCATATATTCCAAAATGTCGATTGTGTTAGTTTAATACAAAACCACTAGATCCTTTGATACAGCATGTTTAACTAGATTTTCATATATAATACCAGAAATTGCTTTATTTCATCTGTTTGCAAGTACAGTTTCCATAATTTTATGATTATAATCAAAATTACTTGGCCTCCTGTTCTTATGATGAGATATGATCTCCAATCAAATTAGTGTACTAAGAGCCTGTCTTTGCGTATCTCAAGAAATCTTCATGTAAAGAGGCGTTAACAAGAATGCACTCATGATCATTCCATAACATCTGTCAAATTTATTTGGGCCACCATCTCCATCTGATGTCACCTTATACTTAAGCATTCTTAGATACTGCTTTACGTCATTCTTTGTTACCTAGTAGTACAATTATACAATTGATTCCTGGTAATTTTAACAAATTATTTAGTGACGTAATTCAAGTATTTGATAAGGACGCCGTTACATCCCTTTTAAATAAATCTTAAATTTGACTTTCAACATAGGCAATTTCTTGTCATTTATGTTTTTTATTGTTAACATTTTGGGGGGCTTCTGTGGGGAGGACTCCCAGTCCATTGGGGTTTCCTTGGTTAGCAGCGTACCCTGGTTCTGCTGTGGGGAGGACTCCGAGTCCATTGGGGTTTCCTTGGTTAGCAGCGTACCCTGGTTCTGCTGTGGGGAGGTGTCCCAGTCCTTTCGGGTTTCTTCTGTTAGCAGCGTACCCTCGGCCTGCTGTGGGGTTGTCTCCCAGTTCATTTTAGCTTCTTCATCTTGCACCGAGCAAGGTTGATATGATGATTTCACAGTCATAGCCGGTTGGGACTGGTCCCTTTTAATGTCTTCAGGAAGAAAAGCCGAGAAGTTTCATTAAGAAAGGGAAAAATATACGTAAAACTCAAGCGGGGAGGGAGGGAGGGAGACATTTCATGTATTCTTGAAGACCATTGCCTTAGAATAATAAAGTAAACATTAGGGGGGAAGGTTGAAAGGGGGATTGGTGTTGATATCTTTTGTACAGTCTTATAGCTTGGTTTGTAAATTAAAAAAAAACTGTATATGATATATATATATATATATATATATGTGACTGTGCACCTCAAAACGAACATAAAGTCGCACACACTAATTTTGCATGAGGACTGAAAATAAGTGAAATGGGTCAACCTAGCCGAATTTGACTTTTTAATATTTTCTGAAAGAGCGGGTCTTGTTTTACATTACGATAAAATTTGGTATCATAAAACGGGCAGGAAAGTGTATTTTTTTAGCAGTTTATCTCCAACATTTTTGGTAGAATAGTGTGATTAGAGGTGTCTTTAGAATCCCTTTTTCATTTCTGAAAATCCTTGTCCACGCTCTTCACTTTCAACTCTAATAACTTTTGAAAGGATAGTGCTACTGCTTTGAAAGTTGGCATTAACTATGGACAGAATGTGTTAATGAGGCATGCTTCATTTCAGTTTAATTTGATAATCCCTTCATTGTTGTTACTCTGGTGGTTTACTTCCTGTTTTTTGTCCCATTCATCGCACAGCCAGCACGGTTTGGTAAAGATTAAGCGCTTGAATAGACACTGTACTTCAGAGCCTCTTTTCTCCATTCACAGTTTTCCTGAGTTTGTGCTTTCTTTTCAATATTTAGATAGGTTAGGAGAGTCCATTTGATTTGAGTTATACATCATTTCAAAGCTTAAAGTCTGCTCTTTCAGAATATGGTCTTAACTAAAAATTCATGTCTGGTGACTTTTTGTTTGTTTTGAGGTGCAGGGTCAAATATATATATATACATTCCCTTATATGTACATTCAAAGGGAAGGTCAAATTTACTGGTTTAATTTACGATTTCTTTTATCAAATTCTGTAATTCATGGTTGCTGGTTACCTTTGTGAATCATACAAGATACTCTGTTTCTTCATCTTATTCTATTCTATTCTCCGGCGACGGCATAACGTTGTCTCATATAAACAAACGTAAATGAACTTACCTAATAAAGATAGGCTTAATTCTTCCATTTTAGCTTTATCATTCCTAGTTTACAAAAGATGATATTTAAGGATTTTCTGCATTCCGGAGTTCCAAAAGTGTTCTGAAGTCGACTCTTATCATATCTCCCTGACAATGATGTCTTCTCAGGTTTGTGACAAATTATAAAATTGGGCCCAATTTCAACCAGTGCCATTTGATAAGTTCTCAAGTAGAAGATGGTAAATTTTGATACGTTTCACACTACTCCTTCAACAGCTATGCATAATTATTAGGATATTGATGTCAGTCGCGCAGTTTGAATGAATGCATCTGATCGCCAACCATGTCTCTCTTTGTACACACGCAATATGCTTAATCAACAGATAAATGAAATACTTTTTCTGTGTTAGTCTACAGGCTGCTACAGTAGGGTTCTTTTCTGCTTCCTAATCGTTAGGAGCCCACATACATAAACCTACATGCAAAAAAAAATGCCTGTATATTCAGTTAATATTCAAATCCATTCACTTGTCTCTGTTTTATGTTTTGATTATTAAACTACATGCCAAAGAGATCTTCCATCTGCGGCTCCCTTGAAAATCTACAGTTTGCTACATTTCCCGGTGCATCCAGGTTTTCCTTATAATGTAGACAATGAACACTAGATCTTGTACATGTGTGTTTCACGAAATTCTACTCTCACTAAACAATGTAAAACAAAATAATTCGATTAGACTTCCCCATCAAGAGATTAAGAAAACAAAAAACAATTTTTCAGCCACTCGTACTTGTGTCTTGACTATTACAAGTCCTACGCGTTTGCCCGTTTCTTTTTACATAGAGGAACAATAACAAAACTTCTGTAATTGTTTTCCAATGCATTTGTTGTTGTTCAACCAGGGAAGAATTAAGAATGAAATGAAAAGCTGGCTCTGATGTGTACTGGCTTTTTGTTTCAAGAAAAGGGAAAAGATGTATGTACTTCTTTAAAAAGAAAAGATATTTCGATTTTTCATCAGCCATATTGCGGAATTAAACAAAAATTGAGCAAATCTATTTTTAGCAGAACTAACAACGACATAACAATGGTAACTCTTCCAATAAAGTTGATGTTTTTACTTCTCCAGTTAACCACCACTCTCTGAATCTTTTCTAATGGTTTTTCTCGTTTTAAGGCCACAACTTTATCTAAATCTTTACTTCCATAACAATTCATATTACAAGTAACGAGAATACAATTGTATACATCAAATAAGGCCAAGTACAAAATTCCTCAACAAAATTGAAAATGATTAGGCATTTTTTGATAAACTTAAACTGTATAGAATCTAATTCTTGCTTGACGTCAATCATCATCATTTTGTTCCTTTCTTTAGTTTACAATTCATATATTCCAAAATGTCTTGTGTTGGTTTAGTACAAAACCACTTGTTCCTTTAATACAGCATAATTATGTTAAACCAGATTTTCATTCATATTACCAGAAATTGCTTTATTTCATCTGTTTGCAAGCACAGTTTCCATAATTTTATGATCATAATCAAAATTTCTCGGCCTCCAGTTCTTAAAATAAGCTATGATCTCCAATCTTCGAAAATTAGTGTAATAAGAACTTGTCTTAACGTATCTGACCTATACATTATCTGATGAAATCTTCATGTAAAGAGGCGTTAACAAGAATGCACTCATGATCATTCCATAACATCTGTTAAATGTATTTGGGCCACCATCTCCATCTGTTGTCGCCATATACTTAGGCATTCTTAGATACTGCTTTACGTCATTCGTTGTTACCTAGTAATACAATTATACAATTGATTCCTGGTAATTTCAACAAATTATTTAATGATGTAGTTCAAGCAGTTCAATATTAGGACGCCGTTACATCCCTTTTCATAAATTAATCTTAAATTTGACTTTTAACCTAGGCAATTTCTTGTCATTTATTTTTTTTTAATGTTAACATTTTGGGGGCTTCTGTGTGGAGGACTCCCAGTCCATTGGGGTTTCCTCGGTTAGCAGCGTACCCTCGGTCTTCTGTGGAGAGGTCTCCCACTCCATTGGGGATTCCTCTGTTAGCAGCGCACCCTGGGTCTGCGGTGGGGATGTCTCCCAGTCCATATCTCTACCAGTCCATACCTCTACCACTCCTAGTTTTACAAAAGCAAAAAGAAAATGATATTCAAGAATTATTTACATTTCGGAGTTTCAAAAGTGTCCTGGTGTGGACTTTTATCTCCCTGGCAATGATGTCTTCTAAGTTTTGTGACAAATTGAAAACTAAGCCTAATTTGGACCAATGCCATCTGACAAGTTCTCAAGTAGAAGATGATACATTTTGAAAAGTTTCAGACGACGCATTAAACACCTAGGCTAATTAGGATATTATGATATTGATATCAGTCACGCAGTTTAGATGAATGCCTCATATCGCCAAGAATGTCTCTCTTTGCAATATGCTAAACAACAATTGACAGTTAAATGAAGTAATGTTTTTGAGTCTTGATTTTAAAGGCTGCTACAACATGGTTTTTTCCTGATTTCTGATCGTAAGCAATTCCACAGATTATGAGCTGCACACGCAAACACTCTGTTAGTATTCAAATGCATTCATTTTTCATTACTCAATATTTTTGATATAGATCTACATGCGAGAAAATCTTCAGTCTGCTGGTTAATTGAAAATCTGCAATTTTGTTACATTTCCCGGTTTTTCCAGGTTTTCGTAACAATAAAGACAATGCACACTAAATCCTTTACATGTGTGTTTCATGGGGGAAATTCTACTCTCACTATTAACAAAAACAATGTGATTAGACTTATCTGTCAAGAGATCAGATAGGAAATAAAATCAAATTCAAGCCACTCGTGCTTGTACCTCAACTACTGCAAGTGCTACCCGTTTTCTTGTTTCTTTTTACTTAAAGGAACACAGATAAACCTCTTGTAATTGTTTTCAAATTCCTTCGTTGTTGTTCAACCAGTGAAGAGTTAAAGGATGAAAGAAAATGCTGGCTCTCTGTACTCCCATTTCTTTTCAAGACAAGACAAGAAAAGATCAGGGGTGGACGGTTGTCATATATTCTCTGTACAAAAGGAGAGATTATTGTTATTCTTAACCCGTTGAGGATGAGCTAATTTTGCTATAACAACCGTCATGGCCAAACCAAAGGTATGACGCGGATTACACATCATTATTGCATCATATGTATTAAAATGACATCAGGAAAGTTAATTCAAAAAAATGTACATAAATCTGTCTGGCTCATGAGCAGACAACTGTATATATATATACATAGTCAGTTATTCTTGGTGAAAGCCCAATCACCTTTTCCATGTAGACTTGGTATTTTCATTTTTTTTTTAGGGCAAAGCTTCTGGTTTTGAAGTTACGTTAATACAATGCTTTTTAATAGGTATTTCTTTGTGTGATGTCTGTTATTGTTTATATGAATTTTCTAAGCATGTTTAACTAAAATTATAACATTCTAAACTGTCCAAATATTACTTTATTTGGCTGTTATCTGTATGTAATCATAAAAGAAGGTGTTTTTCATCAATTGCTCTTGTTGTAAGGTTGAAAAACGCAACATTTATGTCATAAGAAATGTATAAGTTCTCGATGTCGATGGAAACATTCCACATGAAAAAAAAAGAAAAAAATCTTGTTAATCATTCTCATACACAGAAAAGCAAAGTTGTTTATTTTCATTTAGCTGGCTAGCTCCTTCTGCCCATCATAATACTTGTAACGTTTATGATTGATGCATTTAAATAAAATCGTATTCACTGCTTCATTTATCATTGTCAATCATCAGCTTTGAATATATTTGAACATGTTTATCATGAGGGATTGTGTCAGAGAGTGACATACATGAGGGCTCAGATGCCTCCAGATATAAAAGAGTGATCTTTTTTTTTTCTTTTGTGAGCCCTGGCCCATGAGTTACTTTGTATAGGCCTTACAGTACGTATCATGTCCGTGTATTGATACATTGCCTGTGTTGTTACACTGTTATTGTGTGTGTATGGCCAAAGATATAAAGATAATGACAATGATGATGATGGTGATGATTACAGTAACAATGATAATTACAACTTCAGAATAATTATAATATGTTAAGCATATATTTTTGTTTATCACTCCTATTTCAAGTGTTAACACACTATTGTTCATTAGTCTCAGTAAGTTTAAATTAGGAAATAAAGTCAGCAGATAATTTGATTGGATGGAGGATTGGACCAAACAGTAATACAATTTGGGAAGGCGAATCCCTAAAATTTCTTATATTTGCAATGTAACATCCAGTTGATTGGATTACATTCGAAACCCTTTTTGAACATTCGATTTTGTGCTTAAAAGAAATGGAGCAGTTTGCATACATAGAACATTTTTCGCTTTCAGCAGTAAAGGTAAAGAAAAAATGAAATAAGTAGTCAGTTATTTATATACCTAACTTTTTAACTTGCCTCCTAGGATGCACTGTCTGTAGATGTGGCTCTTTGTACAACATAAATCATTTAACCCTTTCTGTGCTATTGAGTCAAATATGCACAAATTTCATACAAAACCTATGGACATGATATAAATATGGCACACAAAGGGTCAACAATGCCTCCTACTGTTAAAGAATGATTTGACAATTACTTATTAGTAATTAATTTTAATTAGTACATATGGTACTAAAATCAGTATGTTGGGTTTGTTTGTTTGTTTGTTTGTTTGTTTGTTTGTTTGTTTTTTTATCATCAAGCCAAAAGGGCACCAAAGTATACTACCGACGAGGATCACATGTTGGGATACAGTATACGAAAGAATAGTGGCTGCCCCTTTTGAGATATCAAAAATGAATGTAGAATATTTAATGATAAACTTGTATAACCCAAACATGATTATATAAATTGCTAATTTACCTTCCATTTGAGCTGTCCTTTTCTTTTATGCGGAGGTGTTCCAAAGCCTTTGTTTTTGTCGTGACTCTAAATGCGCAAGTTAGTCAGATCTCGGTCAATTCATATGGATACTGTGATATTGATATATGATATTGATATATGTGTATATATAAGATTATAGGCCTTGTCACCTTCCTAAGACTTATAGGCTGTATTTGATAATTGCGACTTTCTTGATAAAGCAAACAACATTTGTAGAATAAACTGGCTACCGGATTACATAATAGTCGGGTTCATAACACATAATTATTTACAGTAATGGTTATCAACATGCTAACTAACATGAGGACTACCATGTTGGGGATTGACTATCTGTCAAATACGGGAATGTAGTTTTCCAATTAGTGCGTTTGCTGTAAAAGAAACCCAACATATTCTCCATAATAATCTATGAGCGAGAACTGCTGGTTTCTGGTCGTTCACGTTTTAATTTTAGTTAGAAATAAGTTAAATTCGAAAAGGTATGAGGTTAATTACTTTTCATCATACTGGGTAGGTCATGATGGGATTATGTTTCGAGGTCGATGGGGAAGGACATGTTCTCGTAGCTCTATATTGCTCACTTGAATACAACTTTACGAATATATGAACTGAATTCATCTTATCTTGCCGATTAGAAAGTCTATCATAGGAAATAAATTTCGTCCATCATTTTGAGGAATATTTCGTCACTTATAACCATCCTGGCCATCCTGCATGGCGGCATGCATACCCTTTCTACGATACCGACAGAGAAGCCGAGGGTACCGTATGCCAGCCAGCTCGTCCGGGCCGCGGGCTGTGTGATAGCGACTGATACTCTGATACCGGTGAAACGTCAACTGAACCTTCTAGTCTAACTCTAGCTGATATCCAACTGTCCATTCCATGCTAATCCGCTTAAGACTCCCTAAAAGTTACTGCTGTAAACGGCAAGATTTCAGAATTGAAAACGTCTGTCCTACGTTGCATGAGAGTAACAATCTACTTCCATGAAATTATCGAAATTGAACAGAGGAGGCTTCTCGACATTGTTTTAATGGCAAACAAGTTCACCAAACTGAACAAGCTGACCGCTACTGAAATTCACAGAATAGCCTCCTATTTTACGGAATTATGGAGACATCGAATAACCAACTTGACACAGTTTTTTTCGGCACGCCTTCACTCCAGTGTTGTGATATTGGTAACCAAAATTTGGTGATTTTTCACATGCCTTTTGGTTATTTTGCTCTGTTGGGACCTGGCAACGCTGCTTCACTCATCTTCGCATTAGCGCAACCGACGCGGCCGGCATCAAGCTGGCTTGCGCTCATCGGCTCTCTCGTCGGGACTTCGAATCCACTACAGGCCCGTCCACAGACCTTTCCCCGAGAGCTGTAATCTCAAGATTTGTGAATGGATTAAACACATACGTACAGTAGTAAGTAACATATCGTCGCCGGGGTGACAAGTCCTTGCATCTTAGATTGAATTATGTTTAATGGTTTAAGAGATGTCCTGTCCAAATCCCAACTGTCTAACTCTAAAAATGAAGCCACCACAGCATGTCAAAGGAAAGGCTTTTTTGATTCGCTGTAGTGCGTTGGCCGCCATTTTGGGGTGTGGCTTGGTTTTGTTTTGCTTTTTTTTTGTCTCCTAAACCTTTGTAGATTCAAGGTCTTGTCGCCCAGCGACGATATTCTTTGATACCATAATATATCCTCATATGATCATACAAATATATCACCAAATATTGCATAACTAAACTAATAACTATTTTATCTTACCGAGTACCCTGTGGCTGTACGCAGTGGGATTGGGTCGAAATCGATTTGTCAATCGTGCGTAGTGGTCACGTTATGATACGTATATCTATGTCGAGCCAATTTATATACCGTCCAATTTACATTATATATTTATTTATGAATATGTAATATCTGAAAATAATTGGTTAATCCTTCCGATATAAAATATCCCCCATTTTTCTTCTTTTTTGTTTCTTTTTATGCCCCATTTCAGCCTTCTGGTTAGCACTTTTAATCTGATAGGATAGTATAGTCAGGCAAAACAGCAACGTTTGAATTTTGTTGTTTAGTATTGTTATATACACATTAGAAAATGCATGAAATGATTTTGTTCCGGTCTTGGAATGTTCGTCACTCGAATCATATTATAAAGACAATGATTACAAGAAAACATTACAGCCTTCTTTCCTCTTTCCTCAAAGTTTTGTCAATATCCTACATTTGACAAGTCATATCAGAATTAAATAGGAGAGAAAATAGATCAATCGTTTCGTATGAACGTCGGAATCATATGTAGATGGTCATTTTCTCTCTCTGATGGCACACATCGTGTATCTCAGTCTTTTGATCAAATAGCAGGATTCTGGATGATACTTATATTGATATCTTCCCCTTAAAACTGAAAATATATGTTATATGTATATTATAAAAGTAGAATATGTGTTGTTTTTTCTCCCCTCCATTGCCACACTGATATATCGCAGGAATCCTCGCCCAATCTAGCTTACCAATATTCTAATTTAATTGTTCTTATCAATATCCAAATTTTTGTAATTTGTGTAAGTTTTTCTTATTCGTTTTCGTGTCAGTTTTATTCAATTCCTTGTTCCACGTCATAGTAGTAAATCTCTACTCATCCAGATTTCTAGGTCATGTTCCTGACTCGTCTTGTCCCCATGCCATGCAATCAATCACAATAGTACTCTGGCAGTGCAACTTCAAATTCAGAACGATGTTATTATTCATAACATGTCATAACGGCTGATTTCTTGCAAAGCGTGCTTCCATCCTTTTTGAAATAGTGATTTTTCTGAATTATTCAAGCAGGGAATTCACTGCCGTCTCAAATTAGAAATGCGTCACTGACAGAGTCATTTATGAAGACATGAAGACTTAATTATTTTATGAGGGTTTCATAGTATTTTAGCTTATCCAGTTTCCTAATTTGCCTTTATTCTTTAATCTTTGAGTGTGCTTTGAGCATTTCATTTAGTTGAATTGGTGCACTAAAAAAAATTGATTGTATTTATTCTAATTCTCGTCATTATCATATCCAACTCTAGAGTCTGACTCCGTTGATAGCGGTCCAAACAATATTTGAGATATAACTTTTTTTTCCTGACAACTTGAATTATTAAGCGAATTAACTGTCATTTGACTTACCAACGATCTAACTCAAAGTTAAATATACAGGAATGTTATGGTCGATCAATGTCAGGAAATGTATCATTTTTTTTTTATTTATGTTCTATGTTGCATCTAAATATAAGGAGTGTGAATAGACACTAGATGATTTAAAAAACCTATTAGAATTTCATACAAATCAGGCATTCCCCAACATTAAGCTTAGGTTAACTTGCTAGATTTCGAATTCTGAAAAATTTAATGAACATGAAGTCGACGGTCTAAAAGTTATATTTGTGAATATTCAATAGTGGCATTTTATTTTATGTACAAAGGATAGTGTGAACGAGTTTTTCACGATGGTCTTTTAGAATGGATGATAAGGCGAAATTAAAGATCTGAATATTTGAATAACAACCCAAATCCCATTTTTGGCAAAATTTTGTTTTACATGGGAAATTGTTCTTTATACATGGGTCCATCTTTTGCATAAACCATAAAGCTTAGATTCCTTCGAAAGTGCCTGAAATGAAAGAGTGAAAATTTGTATTAATGTAAGAATGACCCAAGTCGAGGACTTAGGTCAGTCTTACCCAATGCCCACTGTGCGACCTGAGCCTGCGAGCTGGTGGCGAGGTGGTGCAAGCTGTATGGGGCGCTAAGTGTCGCATGGCCCAATTCTGTACGAAATCAGTCACTTCGTTACTAAATGATCATTTCGTCTTATTATAGAGTCCTCTCTCATCACTCCTTGTCATTTAAGAATGCTAGGTGTGAAATATGGTAGAGTTCATTTGATATTTACATAAACCAGGAATTCACATACTGTACATGTAAAAGCGGATATTTTCTACTGAACTGTGGAATGAATGAACATGGCGAAACGCACAGTGTCTTGAAGCTGACGTTCGCCATTTTGAGACTCCCAAGAAGTGAACTTGCAGGACTCCGCTCACTTCTGTTTACTTATATGTGGCGTAGATTAAAGTATAAAACAGATATATAAGACACTTAATAGGGTGTAAAATCTCTTTGGTACAGAAGTACACGCGTTTCTCAGTTGGAAATCACATGGGGTGGGAATTGGAGTCTCGAAAATGACGCCGCGCCGGTGCCTTCAACACTAACGTGCAGAGCTCAAAGCCTTCCGGCGTATACTACACTTAGAGTCCCGTGAAGAGTCCAGTGGCTTATTCTGGTATACACAATGAACATGATTTGTTGGACAGTGACGAGGACCTAGGTAGGGAAAACACAGAAATGAATTCGAATTGAATTCGAATGGAAGCGAAATAAGAGGGCAATGCTCAAGAGCAGAGGCGGAAAGGTAATCCAATTGCAAATAAGGAACAAAGTTCCTGCCATTTGGATAATACAGACGTATGAGGGCATCATCATGTGAAAGGGTTCATGTTTTCAGTGTATGCGCATGTGAGTCAGTTGTGGTGTGTACACGTATGGACTGAATAATATTTTATATACGATTAACTAGAAGTGTATCAAGGCAAAACCAGAGGATGATGAAAAAAGATGAAATAATAGCATGTTTACCCGACCTTCATACAAATGGCTGAAAATTTTCAGAGGATCAATATCTGGTAATATGTGTATAAACAAAGCTTTGTGAAGATGCCTTGGAAATACTTTCCGACACCACGGAGTTACGGGGAAATTGTGACATTTCAGAATTTGATCTTGACAATTAAATTAATGGCTTTTGTCCCTGTGCACTCACATTGGTGTCCGCTCATACATACATCAATAAAGTGTCATGTAGATACCTCAAACTGTTCTTTAGGCATACATCGTCCACCAATTTGCTTACGGAAAGACGGTAGTGCCCGCATTTTAACCCTAACTAGGCCGGGCTATTTAGGTAGTTGATAGAGCCGGGGGGGGGGGGGCTCCCAGGGCCCTTCAAATCTCGGCCGTCGACCGCGCGATCGCGACAAAAATTGGCACATACATTGCCTATGATGTAATCTAAAATACCATGAAGTTAATTTTTCAAAAAAATCATCATTTATACTAAATTATGCTAATTTATGCATAATGATGCATGAAATCAGACTATTTGGTATAAATCACAAAATAAAGCTCAAAACAGGCACATTTTTTGTGTAAATATCCTTTATAGTGTCCTGAACAAATGTAATTAAAAAAAATTGTGATATCAGAAAAAATTCTTAAGTATTTTATTGTTTTTTTTGAATTTCATATGTATTTCTTTGTTTCTTTACTTTATGTTTTTCATTGTTTTTTCGATGAGATTTGTCCGCGACATCTCTCCAAACAAGAAAATATGTTATTGATTGATTTTAATCCATAAAATACCAAAATAATCATGCTTTTATGAAATTTGCCTGTAAGCACAGTTTGCATTGAAATTGTACACGAATTCACGTTTTTGAGCAATTTTTGGTCTGACATGCATGTACATATTTATGCGTAACTTCGGAACCGTGAGCCCGGGCGTCGCAAATTTGGTGTCAAAAGATGCGGGAGACTCGAAAGAAAAAAGTCATGAAACGTCGCGGTGATGGCTTTCTGCGATTGCGATACATCGCGCGGAACGTCGGGGGGGCCTCGGAGGCCCCCCTCCCCCGGCCTAGTTAGGGTTAACACACAAGCACAAGCACAAGCACAAATACACACACACACACACACACACACACACACACACACACACAAACAAACACACACACACACTCATATACACACATTTTTAGCATTCTTTATTTGAACTCCATTCAAATCCATTGTAGTCTACTCATTTGTGCTGATTTGTTTTTAACATGCAATATAATATCATTTTTCATGCAGAACATAGCATGGATACAGAAGTGATATAATATTCTGTTTAAACCTCTTCCAAAAAAAAGTGAGTGGTTCGTTTTTGTTTGTTTTTTTTTTGTCCAAGGGTTCAAAATGCTGAATCAAAAAGATATAATCATACCTCATACCAACATCACATAGTATGAAAGTGATACAAACATAATCGTGCATTAGAGGTTCACCAATTCGTTCGAAAATATTTGTTTATTTTTTCTGACGCTATTCTATATCAAATTATGACATAGTATTTATATTCACATTCTAATTTCTCTCAAAATAACTGGTTTTAAAGAGTAGCTTCTTTTATCATTAGTGGTTTAATGTTGTTTCACATTAAGATTATATATAGATACTCCGAAATGTCATTGTCAAAAACAATCAGTACTGGCTTTTGCACTTTATTGTCAGCAAGTGTTAAACGTTTATATTTATTATTCATGGATATATCTTGCAGCAAACTTCTCACGTATGTATGTATATATGTATGTATGTATGTATGTATGTATGTATATATATATATATATAGATAGATATATAGATATATATATATATATATATATATATATATATATATATATTAGTTTGCAGACAATGGTGGAACTGTTGGAATTCAGGCACAATGCATCATGACTTAATCCCCATTTCAATAGACTGTTTGTCATTAGCAACAAGTTATACGAAATTTGAAATTAAAAAAAATTCACAATTTTTTTTATAAATTCTAAATCACATCTGATTACACATGCCTAATTAGCTTGAAAAATTGATCATTTCTCGAAATAAAAACAACATGAATGGGCTAGCCATTTTATTATAGTTTTTAATCTATATCATGCCTTACTCTTTAAAATCCATAATACAAAATACTTAGTTGGTTTGTTTGTTTGTTTTTTTGCAACATACAGGTTCGGAATCCATTTTACCATACATTTAATTTCTGATGTATCTATACCAATTTCATTATTTGTGATATTGATCCTAACTAATGGTATTCTTTCTTACATTTTTTTTTCATTTTCATTTTCCTCTTTTGAAATTATTTCGAACATGGCGTATTCCAAGGACCGGAAACACTTTGCTGTTACTAAATCTCCAAAACAGCGTAAACCACAGACTCTCGTATCAATCTTTGTAAAACAGCAAATGCGTATCAAACACTATGAGTTTATTATTCCGAACAATATGGCTGAAGACATCAGTTGACCGGCCATTTCAAGTGTTGATATTTTTCACAGCGATTCAATACCTTATTGTTCTCATGTTTGTAAAATGTCTCTACAAAACTTGGGATTTTTATCATTAACATAATTGATAATAATCGTGTTGTAGTAACCATTACAAAACAAAGCAATACCACCCCCCCCCCAAATCAAACCAATAATAAAACATAATAGGTCATATATTGCTAGAGTTATTATTATTATCGCTAAGTGGCCTTGTTTGCCTTGTTTATTTTAGATGTTCGTCAAAAGATTTCTTTAATACCATATTTCAGATTATATAATGTCTGTGTGAGTATTCTAGTGCCTCCTCCTTCTAAAGTTATGCAAATTTCAAAGACAAAAAAGAGGAGAAGAGTGTAATGTAGCCATTCTGACAAACAGCCGAAATAGTCGTTGAGAATACAACTTATGATGGCTCAATGTGTAAGCTTCTTTGTATATAATTGTCAACTTGCGTAAAAATGTTTATTGTTTTATTCCGGCATCAGCACATCTTCATAAAAGAAAAATGACATCTATGACAGCCATTTTGGAAACCTTTATTTACAATTTACCTTTATTAGATTTTTTTTTTCTTCTTGTAACTTTGCGAAGGAAGAATTCCTAGAGTTAATGTAATCTAAATGTATTCTTTGATTTTAAACATGATTTGAAATTTATGTACACACTTGCTGACTTTTCTTTGTGAAATTACCATTTTCTAAAACGAAATGATTTTGACAATGGCAGCCATTTTGGAATATGCCGGCCATGGCCGTTGAGGGCAGTATCATGATAATTCAATACATATATTCATTGCAAATACAATTTTCAAATCGTGTGCAAAATCTTATTGATTTTTTCTTTTGTGAAATCAGGAAATGAAATATTGGAATCCATGATGGCCACTTTAAAAAATGGCTGCAATGGCCATTGAGGGCGCTATACACAATAGTGTAATAGATAGGCACAAGATGTATTTCAAACGAATTTCTTTTTTTAGATTGAGTGCGAGATCTTCTTGACTTTTCCTTCTGGAATTAGTAAGTTCAGAGAAGAAGCTGGTATGTACGGCAGCCATTTTGACACATGGCCGCTATTGGCATTGAGCGCGCAATTTGTGATGGCCCAATGTCTAGATTTTTTCTGAATTTTATTGATTTTTATGCCTCCGCCACGAGGTGTCACCGGAGGCATTATGTTTTCGGGTTGTCCGTCCGTAATCAATTTTGTGGACAACGTATCTAAAAAACTGTCAGAGGTATCGTAATGAAACTTGGCATGTATGAGTGGGCGAAGTTGTGCCTATCACAACTTTTGGGCGCACATGCTCAAGGTCAAATGTCAAAAGGTCAAGGTCAAATGCTCAAAATTTCACTATTTCCCCTATATCTGTGCAATGCCTGGAGGCTTTTTCTTGAAACTTGGGGTATACATGAACTACCAAATAAAGATTCCCCAGAGAGAGCTTTGGGTCATGAGATCAAAGGTCAAGGGTCGAAGGTCAAGTGAAAATGTGAAATTTCGCTTTTTTCGCCATATCTCACAAATATTTCAAGGTATCTTTTTGGAACTTAGTATATATGCATGTACTGGCTGGCAGTGATCATGTAGGGATTTTAGGGGTCATGGGTCAAAGGTCAGGGGTGAAAGGTCAAGGTCAACTCATCAAAATGTCATTATTTCTCTCTTATCTATGCAATGCCTGAAGGATTTTTTTTCTTGAAGCTTAGTGTATGCATGTATTACCCAATACAGATTCTCTTGGAAGTTAGGTCTTGCCTAAAGGTCAACGGTCAAAAGATTAAAGGTCATGTGAAAGTGCTAAATTTCACTTCTTCTTTAAACTCATAAATGGGTCAAAAGTTGAGTACAAATCCTCAAAACCCTAACCTGCACTCTTAGACAGTATAGCCATTCATCCAAACAAACCAAGTTCAAGGATAGTGAACACTCAATGCATTTGTGACCAACCTGTCATTTTAATATTTTGCCAGTTATGTGAAGCTGTCATCACGCATTGTCAAGACATTGTGCTATAGACCGATTCGGAGAACCAGCATTATGGTGGAGGCACACCAGTCGCCATAGCGACATTTCTAGTCCCTTCTGGATTTTTTTTTTCAAAACATGACATTTTGAAAAATTGCTGTCATGGCCGTTGAGGGCGCTATTTACGATGGCCCAATATCTGAATTTATTTCAAATGTTATGTCCTGCCCCTCGTTTGCGAAATCTTATTGATTTTTCCCTTCTGTAATTTGTAAAATTTTACGAAAAATGGCATTTATGGCGGCCAATTTGAAAAATAGCTGCCAAGGCCGTTGAGGGCGCTATTTACGGTGGCCCAATGTCTGAATATATTGTGAATGTTATTTCCAACTTCTTTGCAAAATCTAATTGATTTTCCCTTCTGATTTTTGCTTTTTTTGGTGAAAAAATGCATTTCTGGTGGCCGATTTGAAAATGGCTGGTTGAACGTCAGTACACATTGTTTTTCTTTTTTTGTTTTTCGTCACCAGCCAAAAATCTAATCTAAAAGCCCTAGCTAGGGATATGTTCCACCAAGTGAATTATTTGATATATCTGTGAATTACTCCAAGCATCAATCAAAACATATTTATTCATTAGTTGTTTGTTTTTTTAAGATTGACAGGTTTCTTATATTTGTTTTACAGTCCTTATATATCTTTGCTTGTATTCAAAACAAAACAAAAACATCTCTTCCAGGATTAATTTAGAGTCACTTGTACAATGTTTGCTTAACTTAAAGTTTATTTTGTGGAGAAATTTTCTCTGTATTTCCTTGCCATGTTTACGTTGGCGCATACACACTGATTAATATAAAATAAGTATCTTTGACTTTTGCTGTAAGCATCGATAGTTGGCCGTTTAAGATAGATTTTACTGCAATATTGAGAACATCAAGTATATCAGTATTCAAAATTCAAACTTCTTGTAAATGATTGGATTCATGCGCAAAGAAGCACGGAACCCACCATTCCCTTCTAACAATTGATTCAAACTCACTGCACCAGATATGTCTCATGAGAAAAAAAATGCAATATCCGGCTTCTGGCGCTTTGACCAATGAAAAATTTTACTCCTTTTGTCTTATTTTCTTAAACCTCTTGCATTTAAACTAATAATAAGACAATTTATCATTTGCAAAAATGAAAAGAGAAAACAGAAATGTATTCTTTGTTACTTCACTTATCTCTTCTTCGGCACTTTTTTCGGAGATTTCTACTTCCGTTTCGTTTGATTGACTTTGTATTCTTTTGTTGCCCGTTTAGGTAATTCCGGTAATTTAGCGAACCGTTCAGGCAGCGATTCAACACCGTCATCTTCTCTTGACGATTCTTCGCTCGAAGCTTCTGAATGTGTGCGAGGTAAGATCATCCCCGAACGGTTGGCTGAGAGATCAGTGACTGGGTTGAATATGCATCCGGTTGTCATGGTGTACTTGATGTACCCGCGGCTTGTCGACTCGATGAGATCAACTGTTCGATGAAAAAAAAAGAAGAAGTTATTATAACTTTTAAGTGACATTAAATGACATTATTTCAGATAAGTATAAAATCGCTGAAGCGTTTAATCAGATGTTCGTTAATGTCGGAAATGGTTTCACTCAATCCGAAAAGTGTCTTAACTCCCTTAATACATTGTCACAAGTGAAATCAACTTTCAAATTCAGAGAAATTGAAATAGACTTTGTTAAAAAAGAATTACACAAAATAGACGCCAAAAAAGCTGCCGGTTTAGATGACTTACATCCAAGGCTATTGAAATCCGCAGCTCCGTACATCGCGGAACCTCTTACACGTATTTTAAACAAATCTTTAAACTCTGGGCTATTCCCGAGTGATTTAAAAAAGGCCAAGATTGTTCCTGTACCCAAAGGTGGTGATACAAGTAAACTGGGCAACTTTCGTCCGATATCCCTATTATCTTGTGTGTCAAAGATTCTTGAAAGGGCGGTCCACATACAACTTTACGAATACTTGCAAGAAAACAAACTGCTCTCGCAGAGGCAATCAGGTTTTCGCCCAAAGCATTCAACGGCTACATGTTTAATTGAAATTACTGATTTTTTGTTAAATAACCTTGATTCTGGTTTTATAACAGGTGCAATTTTTTTAGACCTAAAAAAGGCATTCGATATTATATCGCATGAAATCCTTTTATCAAAAATGCCTTACTATGGCATAGAAACAACTGAACTACAATGGTTTTCATCTTATCTTTGTAGCAGACAGCAATGTGTTTCTTTTCAAGGTGCCCAGAGTGCTTTTGAGAAGGTTACCTCTGGTGTCCCCCAAGGCTCTATTCTGGGGCCCTTACTTTTTTGTTTATTTATCAATGATATGTGTAATTTATCTTTTGAAAATCAAATTAAAATCACCCTTTACGCTGATGACACGGCATTGTTTTGCAAGGGAAAAAATATTCTTAGTGTTCAAATGACCCTGCAAAAGGAATATAATACATTGTGTGAATGGTTCAGAGTTAATCAAATGAAAATCAATGCCACAAAAACAAAAGTTATGGTTTTTGGAACCAAACGTAAAATTAGAAACCAGATTTTAAGAATTACTCATGAAGAAGATTACCTTGAAAATGTTACAAATATTAAGTATCTTGGTGTAATTCTTGACCAGAGTTTAAACTGGTCATTACATGTATCTAGTATAATCAGAAAAGTTAATCGAGCAATAGCATGTATCAGGAGGATAAAGTTTTTCCTAACAGAAACAATTCTGGCACAGCTGTATTACTCATTTATACTACCTCACATAGATTATTGCTCGGTGGTTTGGGGGAAGTGTAACAAAACAGACCTTGTCAAATTGCAACGAACCCAGAACAGATATGCAAGACTGGTTTTAAATGCGGACTACTCAGCTACCAAAGAAACGCTTTTGAATAGACTTGGGTGGCAAAGTGTCGCCAGTAGAATCAACTATCAGTATTGTATTTCTGTGTTCAAGATACTAAATGACTTAGCACCGTATTACCTGAATGATCTTGCCACAAAACGTCCTATATATTATGTCACCCGTCATTCTACTCTAAATCCACTATTCATTCCAAAGCCCAACACCGAATTTAAAAAGCGATCCTTTTCTTTCATAGCACCCAGTATTTATAACAAACTTCCAACCCACATTCGAACGGCAACAACACTCATCTCTTTCAAGACCCAAATTCAATCGATCAACTTGTAAGTGCAGATTTAACGCAAATATTCTGGTTCATTCATTCTTACAGTTTTGCGCACCAACTGTAGCCACAACTGTTATGTTGCACGTTGGCTATATACCCTGTCTTGTTATGTAGCATATTGTTCTGTTATGAGCTCAGTTTAATGGTTTCTGTCTCGTTTGTTTGTTTGTTTGTTTTGTTTCTGTTTAGTTGTTACTGTGTTTTGACTTGGTATGTTTTGGTTTTGATGTAATTACTTTTTCATTACACTTATGCAAATATGTTTCGATGTGTAATTCTTATATTTATGTTAACAGGGCTCTTTTTAAAAGCAGGCCTTTTGGCTCTGAAAAGACTACCCTGTTTTTAAAGAAGACTGAATAAATAAATAAATAAATAAATAAATAAATAAATAAATATAATCAACTTGATCATACTAATCAAAGTCTGCTTCATTACACAAACTGCACTCTTAAGAATACACCTACACTAAAACCTGCTGAAAACCAAAATCTCGTAATTGAATATGCTAACGAAATTGGCCATTTCTGTAATTACCTCTCACCCTACCCCCACATCTGATTTTGTCATGCAAAACAAAATAATTACATTTGAATATGCTTGCATCACACACCAAAACAAACCTTCTCCCTACTTAATCATCTAAACTAACAACGCGTTATCATACTTTACCGTCCTAGATTACAGTATACCCAACCCCACCAAGCAATTTAAAGATCTCTACACACATCATAGCCTGATAGGAACGGGGGGGGGGGGGGTCCGCATGCACCCTCTGAACGCATTGTTTAACTTACTTTTTAAACACTAGTGTCTAAATGAAAGAAAGATATTATTCAGAGGGGTCAAGGAGGTGTTACAGAGAAGGAGAGACAACTACTGCTCTCCTTTGAAGTCATGCGCGGCACCGCCAAGAAGTTATGCGTTCAACTACAGGTGTTACCCATGTGCTTTGACAAAAGAGAGCATCAATAATCGGGACTAGCGCTCTCACATCTAGAAATACTTGCCCCTGCTGCAATTCGCTCTCTCTTTCAATGTGATGGCAACAATGAATTTGTATACCTTGAATTAGAGCAGCGAATGAAAATGCAGTGTAAAACTGACAATTTTAACAGCAAATATTTCAAAAGCACACTGGAACACACTTTTTAATAGCGGAGTACTTTATTTGAAAGATCAAAATACATCAGATTAAAAAGATAGAAAACTAACATGCGGAAATGTGCGCATTATAGAAAATATTAGGTTTTTAAGAGGGCCTAATTTTCATTTCATTTCGATTTGCGCATTACGAAGAAACTAGAAATACATGTTTATAATATTGAATTCTTTTTAAAACTATTTTAAATCAATTCGAGTATTTCATTTAAAATTTTACGGTGAAGTATAGCTTGTAATTCAACGAATGAAGAAATGCGATCTTCGTCTCAGAATTTCGTCTTGCAACTAGAGCGGTGCCGAGCATGACTTCAAAGCGTAGTGGAATGCTAGACATCCCATTGCAACGCCATAAACCCAAAATGTGTTTGCATGAGTTAAGACGAGCTGCCACTCCATCTCTGTAACACCTCCCTGGAGGGGTGAAGGCTCAGGTTTGAGTTTCTTTAGTTTGTCTCCCTCTACAAATAAACATTTGTTAAGATCGCAACTGCTGATCTGTAAATTAACAAACATGTCGGAAAAAAGGAACCAGTGGGACTCGAACCTGTCATCTACTGCTTTCCGGGCAGCGACACTACCACTGGGCTGTCCCTGGTTGGCGGCAGTGACACGATGAACATGGAACAAATATCCAAGCTCCGAAATTCCGACATTGTTATGTCAAGTAGTCCAAGGCCGGACAAGGCATACAATAAATGAAAGAAAGATATTATTCAGAGGGTTGAAGGCTCAGGTTTGAGTTTCTTCAGTTTGTCTCCCTCTACAAATGAAAATTTGTTAGGATCGACACGATGAACATGGAACAAATACCCAAGCTCCGAAATTCCGACATTGTTATGTTAAGTAGTCCAAGGCGGACAAGTCCCACTGGTTCCTTTTTTCCGACATGTTTGTTGATTTACAGATCAGCAGTTGCAGTCTTTTTCAAATTCAGTTCAAAGGTGCTATTATAAGACACAATATTTGAGCTATGATCAAAAGACAAAATGGTTAATTACTTTTTGTGAGGTGTCTAATATGATTTCCACTAATTATGGCATTTACTTGACATTGAGAAAAAAAAAGTAACACAATATGACTTCACTTTGTCAAAAGCATTTCTAAATTCTCCTCCTGTGCAACTGTATAAACCACAGAAGCGGTAAGCAATATGTCAGTTTATCATTTCACATTTTTGTAATTTCTATTCATCAATGTTTGGTTTCTCCTCCTCTTCATCCTCTATATATTCAAATAGTTCTCTGAAGCAAGTCAATGAGGGAAGTGGAAAGGATGGTTCGGTGTAATAATGGCAGAGGTAAAAATGGCAGAGGTAAAAATGGCAAAGGCTAAAATGGCAGAGGTAAAGTTGTCAGTGGTCGAAATGTCAGTGGTCAAAATGCCAGAGTCGTAGAAATGCAAGAGGACGAGGTAAAAGTGACAGAGATTTTTTTTTCTTCATGTTTCTGACACCTTTCTCGCAATACGCGCTTTTCGTGCCTTCTCCTGAAATAAAGCATGGGGGGACCGGGGAGAAATGGGACACGGGGAGAAATATACACTCATGTACTAGTAACTTGAAAAATGCTCGGCCAGTCAACAATCCACTTATATCAGAAAAAAGATGAGCCTCGGTACACCTGAAAATGGACATATTGACCACTATACAGCCCTACAGGTATCTTGTCAGTAAAATATCAAACTTACTATAAACCTGGTAGGCCCTATTAATAAGTGTGCAAACTTCTGAAAATAAAATTGCTTGATAACAGACATGCCGGTATGAAAAATTGGCAGGGATCTTTTACTGTTTCTGGTACCACTGGGAGAAATTTAATAGGGCAGTGTTACATTTCTCCCCGCGGAACATGTAAATCCTACTTTGGTCATGATGGTTATCCAATTTCTCTCCAGGTTGTCTCATTCTTGATGTCCCATTTCCCCCAAAATTAGGGGTTAAAGAAATCATTAATTACACGAAAATGTTTTATATATAAAGGGGTATCACTATATACTCTACTATAAACTTCAGAACCTATACTACATAATTATGATAATGACCTAGCTTGACAAAATATTCTACAAGTTACAAGGAATCTTTCATGATGATGCAAAAATGTCCCATTTCTTCCCGGTCTCCCCAACACTTTCTTGAATTTTTTTTTTTTCACGGATACCCTCTGCGTTTTAATGGAAAGGACGAACCTCCCACCCAGCCCCCGACGTCTCTAAGCTATTGCAAATGGAGCATGTACAAAAATCGTCCAGAATGAAAACTGCATTCCTTCACGACCAGTAGGGCATACGTACATGTACAAAATATTCCCCTCGTTTTCCTCACTTACAGGCAGAATGCATATCACCTCACCTGGCCTCTTTCTGGTTTATCCGAAACATTTACATCAGGTTATGAGATAAGAGTGCATAAACCGTGACTTGAATGATGTACGTTATCATAAACATTAAAACGCCAAAAAAAAAAGTGTACATGCGCGAGAAAACACGCGTAAATGTTTTATTGCATGTGTCATGTAAAGGGTGGCAAAATTGCATAAGTCACCCCTGTTCTCAAAGAGGTGACCCTCATGAAATCGACATGTTTCTATCTTGCCTAGCATTTCAAAATACTGTACAAATAATCTATAATAGACCCTATCACTTTTTGCAAACCCCTAGAATACTTTTTACTAAAGCGGTTCCAGAAAAAAAAAACCCAGCTAAAATACTAGCCTGGACGTGAGCGGAATTCGTTTGTGAAAGAGTGTGTATGTGAGAGTATGTAAATATCTGCGTATAGAAGTATATGTTTATACCAAAAGTGGGTTCGTGTGTGTGTGTGTGTGTGTGTGTGTGTGTGTGTGTGTGTGATAACTTCATCGGGCGAAACAACATAGGATACTGTTTAAGGGCTTTGCAGCATTGTTGGAACCCCCTTAAAATGATAGATAATAGTAATAATAATGATGATAATAATAATAATAATAATAATAATAATAATAATAATAATAATAATGATAATAATAATAATAATTTCCCATAGGCCTACTAGGCTCTTAGCTGGTTTATTATTCTTCTGAACAGACAGATTACGCCACTGCACTCGAATCAAACTCTAAATGATGAGAGTGCTATAATCTTTTTAAAACATAATTCAATAAATAATTCTTCTAATCTGCAGTTTGGATTTGATAATTCGATAAGTATACAGTTTGCTCTGGCTAGGTTATTATTCAAAACCTCTTCATACGTTTACCTCTGACAAAATCGCTCTCAGTACTTCTGACAATTTACATCTGCCATTTTTACCTCTGCCATTTTTACCTCTGCCATTTTTACCTCTGCCATTTTACCTCTGCCATTTTTACCTGGCACCGAAAGGGTTGGGCCCCTTGACTACTCTTCCTCCAGGATATCGTCCTTTGTCTTCTGCCACCCTTTCCAGGATCAAAGGGGTTACGGTACCATAAGATTGGCTGGTCAGCACACAGTTATGACGATTAATGATTTTCGTTGAAAATCCAAAATTGCTGCCAAGATGGCCGCCAATGCCTCCAATGCGACACGTTTTAAATTTGAGAACAAAAAAATAAATCATTAAAGGTAGGGAATCCCATTTGCATGCCTTAAATGAAGAGTTGTATAAGTACAGTGGTATGTTGAAGAGAGTATCATTTTAGAAACTCCCATAAAGTATTGAAAGTGGAAGGTAACATTAAGTACATTTTTATTGACCGTTAGACTTTGAATTGAATTTTTTTCGGGGCTCACCGTAAATTCCAGTACATTACTAGGCTACCTTTGCAGACCCATGCACTGCATGTGTGTCCATCATGTTTATTTTGTGAAGAAAGTTCATAAAAACTTACAAACATTTCTATATACATTCTTGCCACACACTCTATATGTTTTTACATCAGCTCTTATACTTTTAGATTTGTGTTTATAGATAAAAAAATGCAACAAAAAGGCTTAAGTGTGGCTGACACACAGAACTACTGAGTAGTTGAGTTTTGTGCATTATTCAAATTGTAGATAACTGTTGACTTCCAAATTTCTCAGCAGTGGCCTAAACAAGTCTCCTAAGGTTCATATTTAATGTTTAGCTGCATTTTGGGAGGTCTGTAAAAGGTATCCCCTACCTTTAACAAGACACTCCAAGGGTTTTAATAAAAAATCAAAAATGTGTTCACAGGGTTCATGGGGACCTTCCATTCCTATCAGACTATCAAACATACCCCAAACAATCCACACACACGCGCGCACACACACACACACACACACACACATATCATACACGATTCAATTCAATTCAATTCAATTCAATTCATTTTCGGTTTCATTGTAATTACACCAAATGAAAATCCGAAGGAGATTTACATCAAATTTGACGACAAGGTAGATCATTTCACTTTACAGCAGGAAAACAGAGAGGGAAAAACTCACACTTTACACAACAAATTACCCATATTGTCCCCCCCCCCCCGAAAAAGAAATACCGTACTGTCTTATATCATCACAGAAATTAATAAAACCAATTTTAACAATACAGAAAATGAATTAGCAGAAGGGAAATTGCACATTTTAACAGTTTTAATGAAAGCAATGATGGTATGCCGAGATCGAAACAGATGAGTTTTGTGGATACTTGTAATGCAGCACATATTCCTCTTACTATGCATATTGAACATAATTATAACGACCGAAAGTCTGTAGAAGAGGTGACCGCTCATATAAAGCAATTGAAAAACAGTAAAGCCTCTGGTTTTGATTTGATACTTCATGAATTAAAAAAAAACAGCAATGTATCTTTATTGAATGTAATAGCCAAATTATTCAATTTAGTTTTGGAAAATGGAATTATTCCAACGGATTGGACGATTGGTACGATACGCCCTTTCTACAAAAGGAAAGGTTCTGTTAATGACCTTGATAATCATCGTGAAATATCTTTGTTAAGTTGCATTGGTAAATTATTTACTTCGATAATTAATGATAGATCAACAGATTTTCTCTTCGATAATCATGTGATCGGGGACAAACAGACAGGGTTCAGAGAGACTTATTAAACTGTTGATCACATATTTGTGTTGCACTCAGTTATTGTCTTGTATTTATCACAGAGAAAACGAGTTTATTGTGCGTTTATAGATTATAAGAAGCTTTACTTCAGTGGAAGAGATGACAGACACGAAGAAGGCGTGGGATTCCTTGTGCACAAATACACAGCCAGGGCAGTGATGGGATGCAGACCAATTTCCAGCAGGCTCATCACCATACGCCTACGGGCTTCACCCTTCAACATCACAATCGTGCAAGCCTACGCGCCAACCACAACACACTCTGATGAAGAAATAGAAGATTTTTACCATCAAGTACAAGAAGTTATTGATGAATTACATCCTAGTTGTTCAAGGTGACTGGAATGCAAAGATTGGAGAAGATGCACAGAAAGACTGGAAAGGCACATGCGGGCCCTACTGCAACACAAAGACCAATGACAGAGGCTTGAGACTGCTTGAATTTGCAACGCTTAACGACCTCAAAGTGACCAATACATTTCACCCCCACAAAGCATCTAGGCGAGGGACCTGGCACAGCCCAAATGGATCCCACCACCAGATAGACTACATCCTAGTGAAGCGACGCTTCTATTATCTACACATCAGTCAACATCGCCAGGACACGCAGCTTCCCCGGAGCGGACATCAGCAGCGACCACGAGCTCGTCATGATGTCCTTCCGCCTACACCTCAAGAATATGAAGAAGAGAACAGGACCACACAAGAATTAAATTTGATCTAGAGAAATTGAAATACCCAGACGTGGTAAAAGTCTTTGAGGCCAAGATTTGAGGAAAATTCGCCCCACTCCTGCTACTTGACGCAGAGGGCACAGATGCAGACACGTTCATTGAAACATTCAACACCGCAGTGACTGAAACGGCCAATGAAGTTCTCGGCAAGAAGCGGACCACCAAGAAGCCTTGGGTCACACCAGACTTACTCAAGCTGTGTGACGAAAGGAGAGACCTCAAGCAGTCCAAGTATGGTAGTGATGAGGGAGCTGACAAGTACAGGCAAGCAGACAAGCGGGTCAAGAAGAGCATGCTCAAGGCAAAGGAAGACTAGATTACTGATCAGTGCAATGACATTGAACGGAACCTCTAAGCAAACAACACCAAGAAGGCCTACCAAGTAGTGAAAGACCTCACCAGCAGCAAGCAAGGACGGCCAAACACCATTCTTGACAAAAACGGGAAGTGGCTGACCGAATCCAAAGACATCTTGAACAGGTGGACAGAGTATGCCGCAGATCTATACTCATACCGCGCAACAGGAGACACAGAGAAGCTCAACACCCCTCTGACAACAGACACAAACTGCTTCCCCATCCTCAGAGAAGAAGTGGAGGAAGCAGTGAAGTCCCTGAAGAAAGGAAAATCAACAGGCATTGACAACATCCCAGGAGAACTAGTGCAAGCAGGGGGTGAGGCCATGATCGTTGCGCTACATGCAATCTGCCAGAAGATCTGGGAGACAGGAGAGTGGCCAACACAATGGACCCAATCTCTAGTGATCACCCTACCCAAGAAAGGCAACCTAAAACAGTGCAACAACTACCGTACCATCAGCCTGATATGCCATCCTAGCAAAGTGATGCTCAGGATCATATTGAACAGGTTAAGACCTCAGGCTGAAGCAATCATAGCTGAAGAGCAGGCAGGATTCAGGGCTGGGCGCAGCACAACTGAGCAGATCTTTAACCTCAGGATTCTGTGCGAGAGATACCTTCAACACCAACAAGAACTCTACCACGTATTCATAGACTATAAGAAAGCATTCGACATAGTTTGGCATGCGGCACTCTGGGCGACCATGAACCACTACAACATTAACGCAAACCTCATCCGCGTCATACAGAACCTCTATGACAAGGCCAGCAGTGCAGTTTACCTCAATGGGGACATTGGAGACTGGTTCCGAACCACACTTGGAGTGAGACAAGGATGTTTGCTCTCGCCGACACTCTTCAATGGTTTCCTTGAAAGAATCATGGCAGACGCACGTGAAGACCATCAAGGAACAGTCAGCATGGGTGGCAGAACAAGCACAAACCTGCGTTTTGCTGATGATATAGATGGACTCGCAGGCTCGGAACAAGAACTGGAGAACCTGGTCCGGCAACTAGACAGATCCTCCACAGCTTACGGCATGGAAATCAATGCAGACAAAACAAAACTGATGACAAATAATATCAGTGGAATTCAAACTGACATCACTGCCAACGGAGGAAAGCTTAAAACCGTGAAGAATTTCAAATACCTTGGAGCAATACTTTCAGATGAGGGGTTCAAACCTGAAGTATTAGCCAGAATTGCAATGACAGCTGCAACACTAGCTAAACTGAACACCATTTGGAAGGACAAGGCAATCAAGCTCAGCTCAAAGATAAGACTCTTGCGTTCCCTTGTACACTCAGTTTTTCTGTATGCTTGTGAAACATGGACTCTTACAGCAGAATTAGAGAAGAGGATTAAGGCCTCAGAAATGAGATGCTTCAGAAGACTGCTTGGCATCTCTTACAAAGATCACATAACCAATGAGGAAGTCAAAAACAGAATAAGGCAAGCCATTGGTCCGTGTGAAGATCTTCTCACCACCATCAAGAGACGCAAACTAAAATGGTTTGGCCACGTAACGAGAAGAGATGGGCTTGTCAAGACAGTGCTCCAGGTAACAGTCAGAGGAGGAAGGAAGAGAGGAAGACAGAAAAAGAGATGGGAAGACAATATCACAGAATGGACAGGACTGAAGCTGAGCGAAGCGGTCAATCGTGCGAAGGACAGGGAAGGATGGAAAGGACTGGTTGCTAGGTCATCTGTAGCGCCCCAACGGCAACCGCCATGGGGCAGGTGAGGTGAGGAGGAGATTATAAGAAAACTTTTGACTCTATCGATAGAACATTGCCATGGGGAAAAAAAGAGTCGCTAGATGTAATATACAGGGAAACATTTTCGACGTTATCCGAAATACCTTTTTTAATTGTTTTTTAATTGTAATATTGGGGTGAGACGAGGTGAGAAGATCCTATGCTATTTGCATTGTACATAAATGGTTTTCAAGTTTATGTAAGATCCTCATATAATGGTGTTGAGTTTTGCCTAATAATGTGTTGACCGTATTACATGATAAAGGAATAGATGTATTCTAATAGATGTATTCTTCTCATTGATGTATGCTGATGTTACTTTAATCCTAGCAACTAATGAGAATGAACTGCTATCTGTACTCAATGCTATAAGTGATTACTGCAATTGTGGTTACAACAAGTTAATGTAAAAAGTAATGATTTTCTCAAGAGGAAAATTTAAGCCCTTTAAGTTTAATGAGAATATCTTAGTGGTTGTAGATGAGTATACTTATCTTGGAGTTGTGTTTAATTGTTACCGTGCATCACAAAACAAACCAAAAATTGCACACAGTGATTTTGTGTGAGGACTGAAAAAAAAAGGTGAAATGGGTCCACCCAACCAAGCTTTACATATTTTCTGGAGGAGCGATTCTTCCACATTATGTTAAATGATGTTTTATGTTGGGATCATAAAACAAGCAGGAACTTTTGTTTCCAACAGTTTTTCTCCAACACTTTTTGGTGGAATAGTGGGATTAGGTGTTTCTCGTAGAACCTTCTTTTCATTTCTTACAAAACCCTGTCCATACTCTTCACTTTCAGCTCCAACAACTTTGGAAAGAATGATGCTCCTGCATTGAGAGTAGGCAGTAATTATCTAAAGAATGTATTAATCAAGCATACTCAATTTCAGTTTAATCTAGTAATCTCTTCATTGAATGCCATTGTTCTTGCTCGGGTGGTTTACATCCTGTTTTTGTTTCATTCATCGCACAGCTAGTATGGCTTGGTAAAGATTAAGCGCTTGAATAGACCCTCTACTTAAAAGCCTCTTTTCTCAGTTCACACTTTCCAGAGTTGGTGCTTTCTTTCCCATATTTAGATAGGTTAGGAGAGTCCATTTAAATTGAGTTATACATCTTTTTTTAGCTTAAGGTCTGCCATTTCTGAATGTGCTCTTAACTAAAAATCCATGTCATGCAACGTTTTGTTGGTTTGTGATGCAGGGTCATAATTTAAAAAGGGCCTAAGCTAAACAAGTTCATCAAGCGAAACGCGCAGTTATACAGTCTATTAAATGGTAATGTTTAAGTGGTTAAGTTTAGAAGGCTTGTTTATAACAGACTGTATGATTTTGTTTTTACGCAATATGATATAACTAACCAAGACCAGTATGGTATCAGGAAATTTCATTCTACAGATATGGCACTAGCCCAATTATACGATAGAGTGTCGACTGCCTTAGCTGAACAAAAACATGTCATCGGTGTTTTCATGGACCTAAGCAAGGCATTCGACACTCTTGACCACACTATCCTCATACGTAAATTGCAGTGCTATGGAGTTCGTAGCATTCCACTTGAATGGATTAAAGGTTACTTGTCGAATAGAAAGCAATATGTGTACTATGAATCTGTTGACTCTGAAGTATTACCTATACAATGTGGAGTCCCACAAGGATCCATATTGGGACCGCTATTATTGCTAGTGTATGTAAATGGTATTTCAAACTCATCTAAGTCACTGCATATATTATGTTTGCTGATGACTCCAATGTATTCTGTTCCAATTCTGATTTTTTTTTCGCTCCTAAGAGCTCTCAATACTGAATTACCGAAATTATCTACGTGGTTTAAGAGTAATAGATTATCACTCAATCTGAAAAAGACAAATTTTATACATTTTTATAATAAGAAGCATAAAGATGAAATGCAACATTTAAATATCATGATGGATGGTATATTATTGAAACAAAAAGAAAGTATCAAATTCCCCGGAATATATATAAATGAAAATATGAAATGGAACGTTCATGTGCAATATACCTCTGATAAAGTGTCTCGTAATGTTGGTATACTTCATAAGTTAAGGTATTATGTCCCTCAAAATATTTTATTTATGTTATATAATTCGTTGATATCATCGCACATTTCATATTGCAACATTGTATGGGCAACTTCAAAAAGCCACATTAACAGTATATTACTTTTACAAAAGAAAGCTATACGTATATGCACCAACCAGTGGCGTATCTAGGGGGGGGGCAAGGGGGGCACGTGCCCCGGGCGCCACTCCTTGGGGGCGCAAAAAACGAAAAAAAAAACGAAGAAGAAGAAGAAAAAAAAGAAGAAAAAAATGAAGAAGAAGAAAAAAAAAGAAAAAAGAAAAGAAAAGAAGAAGAAGAAAAAAATGGTTGGGGGGGGGCAGAAAACCAAATCAAACAAGATAAAAACAAAACATGATGATGACGCGTACAAAATGACAATGTTTATTGTGTTTACACAAGAATTCCATGTTCTGTAAGCTGAAATACAAACATTTTCGGCTCGCTCGCTGCGTTCGCTCGCCAAAATTTATATAAAACAAGAAGGTAAGAACAAAACGTGATGATAACGTGGACAAAATGACAATGTCTATTGTGTTCATTCATGTCATTTTATATTTAGCAGGCAAAATGTTTCACGAGGCAGCGGCTGCAATTTCTTTCGTTCTGAAGCGATAGCCAATTGGATCAAAAGAAGGCGCCAACGGTTTCGAACATACGGGGGGGGGCAAAAAAACAACAACAAATCAAACAAGATAATAACAAAACTTAATGATGACGTGGAAATATACAAACTTCGGCTCACTCGCTCGTACTAATTTAGAGTATTTTTTCAAGTCTTCAGTTTGTTGGCATAAATTGTCATCTATAAGGTCGTCACTATATCTTGATGAGAATTGTAAGATTTAATACGCAAAAAATGACAAGAGTTCCATGTTTTGTAAGCTGAAATAAAAAAATTTTCAGCTCGCTCGCCAAAATTTATCCAAAAAAAAAAAAAAAGAAAGGAAGAGAAAGATAAGAACAAAACGTGACGATGACACGGACAAAATGACAATGTCTATCGTGTTCACACGTGTCATTTTATATTTAGCAGGAAAAATGTTACACGGAGCAGCGGCTGCAATTTCATTCGTTCTGAAGCGATCGCCGATTGGATCAAAAGAGGACGCCAACGGTTTCGAACATACGTGAGGGGGGGGGGGGCGCGGAAAAAAAACAAATAAAAACAGATAAGAACATAACGTAATGATGACGCGGAAATATACAAATTTCGGCTCACTCGCTCGTACTAATTTAGAGTATTTTTTCAAGTCCTCAGTTTGTTGGTATAAATCGTTATCTATAAGGTCGTCACGATAGCTTGATTAGAATTGTAAGATTTGATAAGCAAAAAATGACAAGAATTCCAAGTTTTGTAAGCTGAAATACAAAATTTTCCGGCTCGCTCGCTGCGCTCGCTCGCCAAAATTTACCCCCCCCCCCCAAAAAAAGAAAGAGATAACAAAACGTGATGATGACGCGGAAATATTGTAAGATATGATTAGCAAAAAATGACAAGAATTCCATGTTTTGTAAGCTGAAATGCAAAAATTTTTGGCTCGCTCGCTGCGCTCGCTCGCCACAATTTATCAAAATTCATTACATTTGAATCACCCTCAAAAGACCCCTTTTAAGTGCTTGAAAAAGCATATCATATGGACTTTGTTTAAAGCGTATTATATCGGGACCATGTGGAAGAACAGACATATTTTGAAATTATGACTGAACAGGCAATCCCCCGTTTCTTCTGTACGTATATGCAATGTATATGTAACTTGTAATGTGTGTATTTTTATATGAAGACGGAAATAAAAACAAACAAACAAACAAACAAATAAAGTCCCTACCGGGATGGGTATAGGGTTGAACACTTTTTCAGAAATTAGGGGCGCAATTTTCGCGCTTGCCCCGGGCGCCGTTTTCCCTAGATACGCCACTGGCACCAACTCAGGTTATCGAGACCATTCAGATCCTTTATTCGCAGAATTAAAAACATTTAAGGTGAATGACATTGATTTTCTGCAAAACTCACTCTTTATTTTGTCGCTTACATAATGGTCAGTTGCCATTTTCTTTTTTTCTCACTATTTCAATTAAACAAGGACATACATTCTTATCCCACAAGACAATCTGACAAGTTTCATTTATATAATCCCAAGACAGTGATGACTCTGAAATCTGTCAGACACACCGGACCCGATGTTTGGAATTCTCTTCCTTCTGAATTTCCAAGTTAAAAGTGCATGTACTTTGAGAAGCAATGTTGTTTTCTGGATATCAGTAATTCCATTGTCATTGTTAATGTATTATACACGAAAGTAGCTGTGTTCAGACGGAGGCAGTTTTGGTCTGAGTAACTTCGGAGGAAGGGTCGGAGGAAGCTTGGTCGGAGTAACTTCGGAGGATAGGTCGGAGTAGTGCCCGTCTGAACATGGTCGTAGTAACTTCCTCCGATCGGAGGAACTTACTACGACCTCTTCCTCCGAACGAGATACTCCTGAGTTTTGTCAGGAGTATCTCGCTACCACGACTAGCCGGTAGGAGTAAATTGCCCGTGCGGACAAGCCCTCGGAGTATCTATGAACTTACATACCTTACGACCTAGGTAAAACTTCCTGGGTCAAATCGCAATGTTGACATTTTGCGACTACACGTGCGCGAGTAGTGCAATTCTAACCTAGTCGATCGCGACGAAGAAGCTATAGCGCTCATGCAGAAATTTCCATCAACAAGAATGAGAAAACAAATGCCACTGGTAAAAAAAAAACAATCGCATGGTCGACGTGCGCGGCGTTACCACTTCCGGAAGTTACAGCGACCCTCGCACATAAATTGGTTGGAGTTTCTTCCCACGACCGTCGTGTGGACACAAGGGTCGTGGTAGGATATGCATTAATTTGAATTTTAATTGCCGTGCCATAAATTTTTACTCCGACTAGAAATACGTCTTAACATGGCTAGTCCTGCTCTTCTTGAAAGAAATTCAATTGCTGGAACCTAGTTTGCATATATTTCTTGCTGCAGAATAGCTGTGTTCAGACGAGGGCAGTTTTGGTCGGAGTAACTTCGGAGGAAGGGTCAGAGGAAGCTTGGAATTGAATTGCTTGAATTGAATTGAATTGGTCGGAGTAGGGCCCGTCTGAACAAGGTCGTGGTAACTTCCTCCGATCGGAGGAGCTTACCACGACCTCTTCCTCCGACCAAGATAATCCTGAGTTTTTGTCAGGAGTATCTCGCTACCACGACTAGCCGGTCGGAGTAAATTGCCCGTGCCGACAAGCCCTCGGAGTATCTAAGAACTTACACACCTTACGACCTAGGTAAAACTTCCGGGGTCAAATCGCAATGTTGACATTTTGCGACTACACGTGCGCGTGTAGTGCAATTCTAACCTAGTCGATCGCGACGAAGAAGCTAGCGCTCATGCAGAAATTTCCGTCAACAAGAACGGAGAAGACAAATGCAACTGGTAAAAAACAATCGCATGGTCGACGAGCGCGGCGTTACCACTTCCGGAAGTTACACCGACCCTCGCACATAAATTGGTTGGAGTTTCTTCCCACGACAGTCGTGTTGTACACGGGTCGTGGTAAGATATGCATTAATTTGAATTTTAATTGCCGTGCCATAAATTTTTACTCCGACTAGAAATATGTCTGAACATGGCTCCAGCCACGCTTATGCTGTAGCCCCACTGTATTATTCATTGTTGTATGTTTGTTATACATTTTGCTGTACATTGTGCAAAGGCAATGAAGAAAAAAAAATATTCTGTGAACAATTTATATTTATGCATGTACATGAATGTGCATGTACAATGATGATACAGAAACCAATAAATCAAAAATCAAATCAAATCAAATCAAACCTAAATTATCATTTGTTTGTGTTTTTTATGTTAATAGGTATTTATAATGTTTTGCTTTATACCAGGGAGGTGTTACAGAGATGGAGTGGCAACTCTTGGTAATTCATGCAAACACATGTTTGGGTTCAAGGCGTTACTATGAGATGTCTAGCATTCCACTACTCTTTGAAGTCATGCTCGGCACCGCTCTAGTTGCAAGACGAAGTTCGGAGACGAAGGGCGCATCTTACCTTTCGTTGAATTGCAAGCTTTATTTCACCGTAAGATTTGAAATGAAATACTCTAATTGATTTAGAATAGTTTAGGAAAGAATTCAATATCATAAACATGTATTTCTAGTTTCTTCGTAATGCGCAAATCGAAATGAAATGAAAATTAGGCCCTCTTAAAATCCTAATATTTTTCTATAATGTGTTTTTTTAATCGGGGATATTTTGATCTTTCAAATGAAGTACTCCGCTAAAGCGTGTTCCAGTGTGCTTTTAAACTATTTGCTGTTAAAATTGTCAGTTTTACACTGCATTTTGATTCGCTGCTCCAATTCAAGGTACACAAATTCATTGTTGCCATCACATTGAAAGAGAGGGCGAATTGCAGTTAGGAGCGAGTATTTCTAGATGTGAGAGCGATAGTCCCGATTATTGATGCTCTCTTTTGTCAAAGCACATGGGTAACACCTTAGTCTGGGTGCCAAAGCCACTTTTTGGGCCTAACCTTGTTTTACCGTCCATCCAATGTTTTTTGATGGTTTTACCATCTTTCGAGGGTGCTGAATCCGAATCTGCATGATGTAAATCTTGCATCCTTGAGGGTTTTGAGATATTCAAGATGGCCGCCAAAATGGCCGTCCAAACCGGAATTTCCTATGTATTCCCGAATTGGTGAGAAATTAAAAACAATTGATGGTTTTTACCCTATTTCGAGGGTGCTGAATCCAAATCTGGATGATGCAACTCTTGCATCCTTGAGGATTTTGAGATATTCCAGATGGCCGCCAAAATATGGCCCCAAAACCGGCAATTCTCACGTATTTCATTCTCAATGATGAGAAATTGAAAACAATTGATGGTTTTACCCTATTTCGAGGGTGCTGAATCCAAATCTGGATGATGCAACTCTTGCATCCTTGAGGATTTTGAGATATTCAAAATGGCCGCCAAAATGGCATCTCAAACCGGAAATTCCGATGTATTCCCTTCTAAATGGTGAGAAGTTGAAAACAATATTGATGGGTTTACCCTATTTCGAGGGTGCTGAATCGGAATCTGGATGATGCAACTCCTGTATCCTTGAGGATTTTGAGATATTCAAGATGGCCGCCAAAATGGCCGCCAAAACCGGAAATTATCACGTATTTCATTCTCAATGGTTCAAAATTGAGAACAACAGATGGTGCTATCCTATTCCGTTTTCAAAATGGCCGCCAAAACCGGAAATTTTCACGTATTTCAATTTTAATGTTTCGCAATTGACAACAATTTTATTGATGATTCTACCCTATTTCGATCACTGTGCTGAATGCGAATCTGGATGATGCCACCCTTGCAGCATTGAGAGTTTGGAGATATTCAAGATAACCACCAAAATGCTCGCCAGCATGGTGATAAATTGACAACAATTGATGGTTTTACCCTATTTCAGGTTTGCGTCAATGGTATATCTAAACCCAACCATACTCTGCTGATAAACGAACGCATATTGTACATCCTAGTTTGAACTTGCTGTACAGTGAAACCAGCTTTACCGGATATCTTGGAGTTTGTAAGATACAGCTGTGCCAGGAATGAATCTTGCAAGACTACAGATGCGGTTGAATATTTGAAAGATTACACTGTTTCATCTATATATCATGGATATGTTTTGAACACTAACAATCAGTGGACAAGACATACCCATCTCGATCATATTGTGATAGTGATGTAGAAAAGTTTACTGAGATTCCCAACACTACCTGTTTTAATCCATGAACAGTTTTAATCGTTTCATCCATGAACACCCACATTGGTTAATTGGTTTATATAAGTGGTCTTGATGACATTGTTGAAGACAAGAGTTGGACATTTTTATAGTTCTGCTTCAAATTTTTCTTCAATATGATGTGTTACATATATATATGTATATATGTATATGTATATATATATATATATATATATATATATATACATATATATAGGGGGCGACAAAGCTCGTATCTACAAAATGTCACATGTTCAGGAGAGAAAAACAAAAACAAAAACAAAAAGCAAACAAACATGGCAGCCAAAGCACTATAACAAATGAGAGAACCTTTCCTTTGACATGCCATGGCAGCTTCATTTTTGGGGTAAGACAGCTGAGGTTTGGACAGGACATCATTAATTGATTATCTGACTGTTTATTCAAAAAAATCATTTTCACTAAAATTTCAGATACAGGGTCTTGTCGCTCAAGCGACGATGTCATATATACACATGAGGGGATGGAAAAATCACAGGTGACGCGCAGTAAAAAAACAAACAAACAAACAAACAAACAAACAAATGACAACATGTAAGTTAATAGTTGATAGTCCAGTACTTACAAATATCATAATCACGCAGAGTGCTTTTGAAATTACCCTTAGCCTATATTGATATCTACTATAGTGGTCATGGATGCAACCATTTTTAGTGACGTAATCACAATACGCCACAAGTTTCATAAGAGTACGCGGCGAGACTCATAAGAATACAAGACAAATTTCAACACAAAATACCAACAGGCCATAATTCAATATTACTCTAAAAGGATTAACTTCACATCAGTCTGCGGAGCCCTTATTGGCTACCACAGGCATTACTTTATAACAATTGTGCATAAAGAAGTTTTCAGTCTTATCTTTGTGTTTGTACGTTTCAGTATGATGTCAATATCATTTTTCTTTTCATTGCGTGTTAAAGTTCCGTTTGAGACATATGGGAATATCTCAGTATATTACAATACCATTGTGACAGTCATTTTCGATGCCATTAATTGTTGGCTGATTTGACAAATTTGCTCTATCGGGAGTTGAATTCAAGAATACGAATTATTGCTTTTAATCCCTCGCTTCATGTTATAGCACAATATTTCACAATTATGAAAATATCAAGGAATTTCCGTTTATACAGGACATTTGTAAATATCTCAAAAACTTCAGCACCCTCGAAATAGGGTGAGACCATCAATTTATTTTCAAATTTTCACTATTCAGAAAAAAAAATATTAACATTGGAATTTCAGTTTCTGCCAATTATTTTGGCGGTCATCTTGGACATCTCAAAACCCTAATGCAAAAATGGCAACAACAACATGTCGAGGGTGCTGAATAGGGTCTCAAAATTTTCAATACTTGACAGTTATTTTGGCGGTCATCTTGGAATTCTCAAAACCCCCCAAAACACAAGAGTTGCATCAACCAGGTTCGGGGAGGGTAAAACCACCAATTGTTTTCAATTTTACACCATTTAGAACGAATTGGGGGGCCTGCATGGGAATTTCCGTTTTTGACGGCCATTTGGGGGCCATTTTGGCGGCCATCTTTATCATCTCAAAACCATTAAGGATGCGAGAGCTGTATCCTGCAGCTTCAAATTCAGCAAACTCAAAATAGGGTAAAACCATCAATTTGTTTTCAATTTTACACCATTTAGAAGGAAAAAGGGGGTCTACATGTGAGTTTCCATTTTTGATGGTCATTTTGGTGGCCATCTTTATTATCTCAACCCTTAAGGATACAAGAATTTTATCAAGATTCTGATCCAGCACCCTCTAACTAGGGTAAAACCATCAATATTTTTATAAATTTCTAACCATTTAGAAGGAAATACAGGAGAATTTCCGGTTTTGGCGGCCATTTTGGCGGCCAGCTTGAATATCTCAGAACCCTTAATGATGCAAGAGTTGTATCATCCTGATTCGGATTCAGCACCGTCGAAATAGCTTCGAACTATCAATTGTTTTTAATCACTAACCATTAAGAAGGAAATACATAGGAATTTCCTGTTCGGGCGGCCGCTTTGGCGGCCATTAATTTTGGCGGCCATCTTGGCGGCCATCTTGAATATCTTAAAATCCTCAAGGATGCAAGAGTCGCATCAGCCAGATTCGGATTCAGCACCCTCGAAATAGCTTAGAACCATAGATTGTTTTGAACTTCTCACCATTTAGAAGGAAATACATAGGAATTTCCGGTTTTTGGCGGCCATTTTTGCGGCCATCTTGAATATCTCAATATCCTCAAGGATGCAAGAGTCACATCAGCCAGATTCGGATTCATCACCCTCGAAATAGCTTAGTACCATCAATTGTTTTCAATTTCTCACTATTTAAAAGGAAACACATGGGAATTTCCGGTTTGGGCGGCCATTTTGGCGGCCATCTTGAATATCTCAAAATCCTCAAGGATGCAAGAGTTGCATCATCCAGATTTGGATTCAGCATCCTCGAAATAGGGTAAAACCATCAAAAAACATTTGATGGACGGTAAAACAAGGTTCAGTCGTTGGCACCCAGACTACCTGTAGTTGAACGCATAACTTCTCGGCGGTGCCGCGCATGACTTCAAAGGAGAGCAGTAGTTGTCTCTCCTTCTCTAGCACCTTCCTGTTTATACTATTGAAATTTGCTTTTATCTGCGTTATTGTTGCCCTGCTTTTTTTAACTGTTTTGTTTGCTTCTCTCTCTCCCTCTCTCTCTCTCGCTCTCTTTCTCTCTCCTGGATCCTGCACCATTCTGTACATCCTGTATATTTTGTAAATAACGTGCAATTTTCTGTATATAATATATACATATATGTATATACTATACATATACATATATATATATATATATATATATATATATATATGTTATATATATATATATATATATATATATATATACATATATATATATATAAACCCTTCAAAAAAAGTTTGGAAATCTGACTTCAGTTGTTAATTTCTCCAGTTTGTAAGCACTATACAATATATGCTTGATATCAGTGGAAAGAGTATTAAATTTTCTTTAAAATGATATCCTACTCATTATGATTATCCTATCAAGTAAAGAACTGTTCTCAAAAGTTTCTAATAAGGTCTGCATTGAAAAGTTGCAAAACGAACAAGAACAAAAAGAACATGTTCTACTGTGTTTTGTCTTATGCTCTCAACTGCAAATTTCAATAGACATCTTAACTTCACATTCAAGTTTTCAGTTGTGGCATGCCAGGCAATTTTGATGGCTCATCAAGTTCTATGGTTGTACATCATGCCACTTGTAAGCAATGTTCAAAAACCCCGCGCCATAGGGCAAATTTAAGCTGAGATGCTTCAAAAAGATGACAACGCAAAACCACATAGAGCGAGACATGTGCGCAACTTTCTCGAGAGAGAAATGGACTGGCCTGCATGTATAGCCCCGACCTCAACCCCACAGAACATTTTTGGGATCAACTTGGTCGAGCTGTGGGGAAGAGGGTCACAAATGCAACGACATAGGCAGGACTCCGTCAGATACTGGTTGACACTAATCAACAGCATAAGGACACGGTGCCAGGCAGTGGTGCAAGGACTTGGCTCATCCACCAGATGCTGAGCCCCGATCATGTTCATTGACAATATATAGACAAAGTAAACATAAAGTAAACACAAAATAACGACAAAATGAACACAAAATAAAGATGAAATTCCAATAAAATCAATACCATGCCATTTCACCTCTTTATGTATTTGTTGCGGTTAATGTGGCGACGTTGTGTGAGATGAAATGGTTTGAGTCAAGATCGTTTGTGTGTGTGTGTGTGTGTGTGTGTGTGTGTGTGTGTGTGTGTGCATGTGTGTGTAATGTTGTGTATGTGTGTTTGTGTATCTATCTGTTTGGTTGAACGCATACATTTTTCACTCCATAAAAATGCTGATAATACAGTAAATTAACACCAAAGAAAAAATGGAGAATTCACTCATCACGAGGAAACTGCATTTTAGGGACGTCAAAAATTGGCCATTTTGCAGCTTTTCAATTCTGACTTTACCTCATATTTGTAAGCACTGCACCTCCATGTATACGATAAGCATAACAAGTATGGTATCATTTTAAAGAAAATTAAACAATCTTTCTGTGTTACTAAGCACAAATGAATCATTTCAAAGGAAAGATGAGAAATGATTGATCGAACTCAGATTTCCAAACTTTTTTTGAAGGGTTTATATATAATTCATAATGTATTAACTGATTTTATCTGTTTGTTCAAATTTTCTTCAATATCCTGACTTTGGGTGACATAAGACAATAAAAAAAAACATTGTCATCGTCATTGTCATTGTCAACATACCCTCATTTACATGCAATAAAATGTATATGATCCATACATTAAAACTCTTTAAATATTTTCAGATAAATAAATGAAGAGCTTACTTACAAAAGGCGCTAAATCCATCATATTTTCAATGGACTTTGCGCCTTTTGGAAGCAAGCTCGTCGAATATTAAAAGCACTGCAGTAAATACCAACAATTGAAAGTGAATGCAATAATATACAAGTATTTCAATTTATTTCAACCAAGTGCTGATTGATGAGAATAAGTATTTGCGAACAGGTGTGAAAGGGAATAAGACGAGGAGAGGATAGAGAGAGGAGAGGGAAACAGAGGTATGAATGAAAAGGGGTAAAACAAAAGGGAGCAGAGAGGAAAAACAATCAAAAGTCAGTTAAAATATTTCAGAAAAAAAGTATCATCAACAACATCAACTAACAACCCATACAAAATACAACATTAGCAAAATAAAAACAAAACGGAGAAAGAAAAGAGGTAAAGCATAACCCGGGAGGTAATCACAAAGCAGACGTACATGAGAGATGTTAATGGAGTGAATGCTGCAACAATTACCTACAACAATGTACCATTCTGGTTTGCTGGATTAAAATTAAATCATTGCTACCAATTCATTCCGATAATAATTAAGTGGGGGCGCTGTGGCATAGTGGATAAGACTCCCGACTCCCAATCGGAGGACCCGAGTTCGATTTCCGCCAAGTGCTTACGTCCTTCCACAAACTCAGCTTTTATTCACTATGTCCCTCTCGACCCAGGTGTATAAATGGGTACCTTGCAAAGCTGGGGTAATGATAATGGCAGGGCCCTCTGGTAGAGCAGTTGTAACACAGAAGAGGCTACCCTGGATAAATGATAATAATAATAGATGATAATAATAATGATAATAATAATCATCATTATTATTATTATTATTATTATTATTATTATTATTATTATTATTATTATTATAATTATTATTATCATTCTCATTATTATTATTATCATCATCATCATTATTACTGCTATTATTACTACTATTACTACTATCATTACTATTAATTAAACTCAATACTGACAGAAGAACACAAAAACAAATGGCGAAAGAGAGGAAGAAACATAGGGTGAAACTGATAGCGGGAGACAGACAGACGAACGAACAGAGAAGGAAAGAAAACAATCCATATTTGAAATTTACAAAACAATACTAATGGATTGAATTAAGCAAACGAACGAGAGGGATCTTCGGATCGCTGTTAGCGCTGTGTTCTACAGCGTGGCAAAGCTAAATGATGATCATATAGAATACGACCAGTTTAAACATGGCGCGACTGTGGCAAGAGATGGCGGTGTTGTACAAATCCTAAGAGCGATTTAGCAAATCGTGTCAGGATTTCAACACCACGATCTGCAAGGGACTTTAGCCCAATTGCAAAATACCCATAGCTTTAGTTTGTTAGACTGTGACTAAAGAACAAAGTCTATAATACTGAGTGAATGCCAATACCGGTCCATCCACGGAGAGATTCAACGAAAAATCACACAAGTTCCGAAGTCATCAGGCTTATCTCGCATTTCGGCGTAGATGACGCCCTCGATATTGATTGCCCAGTTGTCGGTGACAACGTCACTCGCTGCTATATAAGTACATGTACAACTAGTGTCACCGTGCAATAGAGATACATTTATATGACGCCCTATCTTGTAGACTGTTGTTGGGAAAAGTTGTGAATTTTGTTCTGATTTTATGTTTGTTTGGGGGTTTTTTGCGTTTCTTTTTCGATCTTTCTTGGTTTTTTTTTCTCAAGTATATTATACGGCATATTCTCAGATAATCAGAGTCATGTATAAGTTATAATAACGATTAAAAAAAATGATTACTACATAACAGAAATATTATAGAATAAACCTAACTTTACGATAAGCTACAAAAAACAACAACAACTAGTGTTTCTTTTTGGAAGAGCATAAAGTGTGAGTGTGTGGGGAGGGAAACTGCAGTGTTCGGCAGCCCATGTTACATTGTTTCAATGAAACGGTGAACAAACTACAATGTATTTACATCACTGCTAATCAAACAAGGTGATATAGTTATTGCGGCATGCATAACTCCCCCAGTAGTAAAACGTTAAACTATTTAGGCAATCACCATTAATTATTCAAGAATTATAATCCATCTTTCCATAGCAAAATCATGAGCATCAAATTGTTACGTCTTTATACATTTTTTATATTAATGGACATGAATTCATGTAAAACTAATTCGTGACGATATGACTGTGTACAAGTATGTCATCACTTGTCAGCTAGTTCACAATGCTGAACATAATTTCGTGACAATGGTCGATGCTACTAATGTGGAAAATCATGCAAAGCGTAAGAATTCCACATCTCTGAGTTATATGCGATCTATTCATTTCATCTTTTTTCTTTTCCTGTATTCTTCTTATATTCTTCTTTTATTGTTCTTATATTTTGCTGAATGTAAAGAGGCTAACTTAAACATGTCAATAGACATCTTCTTCAATAATGATGATTGTGACAATTATAATGATAATAATAACAATAATGATGATAATAATTATAATGATAATTATTATTATTATTGTTTATTATTATTATCATTATTATTGTTATTATTGTTGTTGTTGTTGTTGTTATTATTGTTATTATTATCATTATTATTCAGATAATCTAAGCCATGTATAACTTATCATAAAGATTATTTAAAAAAGGACTGCTACACAATAAATTTATAAAACGAACATGACTTTACGATAAGCTACAAAAATAATGTTTGAAGGGATCGTATAGTTTTGATTGAGACCTAACTCTAGGTTTCTAACATTTGTTGGTGAGATAATGAGAAACCTCTTAATTTGATTATGAAATATGAAAGAGCATATAATTCAAAAAGGAATTAAACCTTTATTTGATGAAAATTGGTTTTGAAATAGCTGAGATATCCAAAACAGAGCATCCTTACGAAAGGTGGGTCCCACCTTTTATTACGATCGCTTTGTTTTTACTTTATTTTTGGATGTACAACCGATTTTCATCAAATAAACTTTGAATTCTTCTTATAATTGTTTTTTTTTTGTTTTTTTGTTATTGTTCCATATTCCACATTTCAACAAATACATAAAACATAAACATCACAATACAAAAGTCTGGATGAATTGTCAAGTACAGCTTATAAGACAATAAAACATGTGAAATATGAGGAATCTACATAGAAGCATTGCTTGTAGGGTGTAGATTCCTAGATGCGGATGTGAGATTATTTCTTACTTGGTTATGTAATTAAAGAAATGACAATTTGTGAATTGGAGAATGCTCTGTACTATTTCATAATTGGTTTCTTGGTATCTCGCAAGAAGTTAAAATCTCAATTCTCATCTCCACCAATACTATACCACCCCTTTGGGGGTTTTGAGTCTTAAGGTTTCTGGAATTCAGAATGTGTAACGTGTTCCAGTGAGTGGGCGCCATGACGGAAAAGGGACTTGAGCCATTATAGCTCTGAGTGTTGAAGCGAGGAACTTGATAAAAGGTGTTTGTGCTGTGGTCGGAGTGCACATGCAGAGAGCTGTAATGACGTAGATGATGTCAGGACCTTGCTATATCTGGCTTTATCAAATGAGAGTTATGATTGATACTGAAATCAATGGCAATTCTTACCCACTTAAAGTCAATTATTGCAATCAACTATAAGTCTCCATTTGAATGAAGAGACTTATAATCGATTGTGAAGTTATACGGTATATGGATTGTGATCTATGTGAAATAGTTCATCATAGTGTAGGGATTATGAAATTGATGTAAAGATATTGTATACAAGTATCTGTTTGTACAGTTGTTTCCATTGATGAAGAACAATATATTCTTCAAAACACAAACAAAAATGAATGACTTTTTTTGGACTTATGTTTGATTTGAGGGAGTTTCTATAATTGACTTCTGGAACAGATAATAATCTATTACAAGTGTTGATAAAACAGGGCCCTGATATGTAGGACGGAGCTTCGCTAGTTTTTATCGAAGACTTTGATCCTACCAGAATGAGGACTGACGCAGTATGAATGCTGAAGTACGACATAAGCAAATTATTACACTATTTGCACGTTCATGCTGGTTTTATCTTGACGAGGTAAAAACTAAACAAACAGGTTGCAGAGGTTCAATGAAAATTGGACCTATTTAAAGTAAGTAATCAAATTTAAAAATGAAGTGATGGAATTTCATGGATACTTCACATCTTCCATCGGAAATAATGATACATAACAACAATCACAGTGTATTCTGTTAGAGTAAGAAGATTACATGGCTAGTGATAATAATAATAATAATGATAATAATAATGATAATAATAATAGTAATGATAATAATAATGATAAAAACAATAATAATAATACTAACAATAAGGTCTTCTTTATCCAGGGTAGTCTCTTCAGTGTTGCCACACTGTTCAGAGGGCCCAGCCTGCCATTATTATTACCCTTGCGTTGCCAGGTACCCATTCATTCACCTGGGTCGAGAGGGATATAGTGGGTAAAATCATCTTGTCCAAGAGCGTAAGCACTGGGCGGGAATCGAACTCGGGTTCTCCGTTTGGCTGTCATAGCGCCCCCACATCTCACAACTCATCCATTGACTTGTACATAATTCTTCATTGATTTTTTTTTTAATGACATTAAACAGATCAAAATAACAAATCATAGTAGTCTGTAATGACTTTGCAAGGAAGACTAGGGAGAAAGGGGTTGTTTCTCATTTGCCATATTTTGTGTAAAAAAAAACCAAAAAAGAAAAACAAAAGGAGAGTAGTGAGGTGTGTTTCAACCAACATCATTGCAAAGTATAAAGACACGTTTGGGGTTTGATTTTAATGAAACATTTGCCATTCTGCCTCTCATTGACTTTAAAACCAAACAAAACAAGATGCGCACTTCAAAAGGAATATAGGGAACATGAACTTGAACTTGAACTCTATTCGAACTTGAAAAATTTGATCTAGAAAAAGGTGACAACATTGTTTAGAAATAACAATTAAATAGAATGTGTCGTACCATCCTATACAGACCTATGGTGTGCAAACGTACGAGAATATTAATGTACAGTGTCCACAGTTTCACAGGATAGTTTCATGGGATAGTTCCAACCGTTCCTGACAGATACAGAGGAAAATAATAAGGAAGACACTACTGATTTCTCCCAGTACCAATCAACTAAACATCAACCATTCTACTTATAACTTATGAGTGGACAGTATGTAACGTAATTATGCAATGTTAGCTAACTACACTCCTAATTATCATCTCATCCGACACATTTTGTGGAGACTGATAATCGTGTTTGTTTTGAATTGTTATATGAGCTCCCACGTGGAGATATTTTTTCCTTTTCCTTTTTTTTTTTCCTTTTTCCTATGAGCTCCGTACGGAGACGTTTTATGAACTCCCCTCTTAAAATCACTTAATTAGCATAAGTTTAAAAAGATTTGCTTATAGTATCGCTTGATTTGATCCCAGTATTGCCTGGGGCAAATTGTTTCTCAATAAGACCCCATTCATTTTGATTTTTATTCTATGACAACAACAGAACATTCAACAGATCATGAGCAATATTTGAAATTATGTAATGATTTAAGAAACTCTTAGTTGTCTTTAGGCAAGCGGTCACTTCACTTGGTTGCCTATCTGACTATAATGTCGCCTACACGCGATCTCATCACTGCAACAGACACACACAACGCACACGCTTACACACTGCCAGGCATGCAGTGTGTCTATCGACAGACAATTCCGGTGGCATCCACTTAAAATGTCTCTTCACGCCCTCTCGTGTTCGCTGACGACCCAGCTATCAGTTTTACTTGCTGGCTGCTGGCGGACAGGGTGGGGATGGATGTATCGACTTCTCATTGGATCATTGTCACGTTGACGTCTGTCTACGTCACGTAGTTTGAGCAGATGTGTTAACCAATAGCAACAAGCCTTGCACTGAATGACAGAACAGGCAGGGAAAGGGGGCATCATAAATTGGGGGGGGGGGGGGGATTCGGGTAACTCTATCGATTGTTACAGCTGATACTTCCCTTTATGTGCAGTGTGTTATTACTGGTCAGTTATGTAAAGTTGCTACAAGACCTTGGTATTTAGTGACCTTTACACTGACCCCTGTGAATTGCTCCAAGAAGCACACAGCCTTGGTGTTACGGGGATCTTCGGATCTGCCGTCAGTCATTACACGATTAACAAACCCAGAGTAGTGACGTGGCGTGCGTGCGCACACTGGGCACTTTAGAAACTTTGGGATCCGTCTTCCCCCCACCCCGGCTTTTCCTTGTTGAGCAAAGCTATCAGCACATACTTGGATATGTAATAACTCTCGTCTCCCCAAGCGACGCGAGCAAAATTGTTTCCGCCACGATCTAGTCTCGATTCAAGTGGCATCTCACCATAAAGGATTCTCCTCCTCCTCTTTACAGAGCCCAAAGCCCACTGCTTATCTTCCATGGCAACCGGGTTGTCAAAGATATTGTCCGAACGCGAAAGAGACCAAGCGTAGACTCCACTCTGACGCTGCTCCAGCTACTACCGCGCGAGTGAGGCCAGAAGTTGAATGGTGTCCTCTTTTGCCACTGGCTTGCGGATGCGGCGGGTTTTGCGTACTCGCGGCTGATCGTCGAACTCCGCGTCTTGCCTCGCGACGCTTCCGGCAAATTGGTCCTAAATTCAATCAAAACTCTGTTCTATCAAATTTTCAGGGTCGCCGCTCGTAGATGAAAACAAAGGCAGCTCTTACTGTTCTGACTCACGCCTTCTCTCATCCGATCTCACACCTTTGCCGGCAAACCACTCGCTCGTCCTGTTGATGCATTCGCAAGTACTGACAAATGATTACATAACTTGTACCACTGGCTGATCACAATGTTTCATGCCTAGAAATAACTAGGATTGGGATCTGTGACCTGCAGATATATATCTTCTTGCATTTTTCATAATATCAAAAGATTGGATAAACTTCATACAACCGTTCCGACATTTTTAATTATTTCAACCGTTTTAGCGTTGTGGGAAGAGTTACAGATCCATCTCTTCAAGCGGAGAGCTGTGTTTAGTTACTTTCGTGTTTACAACCTCGCCATTTCTGCCCGTCTACGTTTCGGCAACCTATCTCGGCCCGGTTGCTTGGGAAACTTTTGTTTTCTTTTTACAAAAATAGAGATGATGTCTTCAGTATAATGCTTGCATTTGGTATCTAGAGTTTCACTATTTAGGGAAAAAATTGATGCAGAGGATAGATATTTTCGTCTTGAAGAAAATTCTGCCTGAATTGGATTTATACGGCTATTGCTGGATTTCCCAAGTTTGCATTGTCTTATCTTGGATGAAACATTAATCTAGAGTCTGAAAAAGAGGCTGGAGCTCGAATATTGTATACCACCGACAAAGTTGTAGTGGAAGACATTCGTCTTTTCTCGTCATTTCCCGTCAACGTTTCCCTGCGGAAGTCAATATGATGATGGATACGTCCATGCACGGCGCCGAGGCGTTCGGCGCGCCGACCTCCCAGACACAGGCGCACCAGACCGCCGGCGCCCCACATCAAGGGCAGCCACAACAACATCCCCACCAAAATTTGCACCAGCACCCGCACCTCGTTCACCACCAGCGGACTGACGGTGGTCTCACCGCCGGGCACGGCGGCCTGGACGCTAACGGAATGCCCGATGCGTCTGGACTCGGTGCAGCTGGCGCGGGCTTGGGGCACCACCACGGAAGAGGGTTCTCAGTCTCACACTTGCTGAATCTACAAGATGTTAGCGGGTTTGCGGATCACGGTCTCGGCGAAGGTCAGGGAGGGATGGGTGTCAGGGAAGGCTCACCGGGAGCCGTCATGTGCGCAGACGGTAAGTACAACACACAATACAGGTCCATCCTTTTCAATTTGTTAAGATACTAGTACGCCATAATATTAATAGTAAGTTCCTGCATTTTATCGGTATAATCTTACCGTGGTATTGACCTTAAAATCTATCTCATAGTACGTGATTTATTCGTTATTCTGTTGCCCGATGATCGCTGTATGTACATGTCGATCACCTCTCGTTCTTCGCAAGTGGTGACTACACTTGAAATAGTTGAATGATTTATGATCGTAAGATCGTAAGATTATGACCAAACATTGAAATGGACTGTAAAGGGTTCCAAATCAAATGCTATTACTTGGTAGAAGAATTTGTTGATTGTGAAAATAATAACATCACGGTTTGATTCCACTGATGTCCCACCGTCAAAATGTTAATGTCCATCGATTTTATTTGGGTAGACAGATCATTTCATAAAGAACTTTCCCCGAAGGAGTCTTGTATCACTCCAAACCTTACAAAAGAGCAACAAGTCAGCCATATTTTCACGCAGTGTATTTAGAGCTTCATGAGAGGTCCGCATTCCAAACAACTGATTATGTGATGCGGATGTTTCCCTCGCATTCTATGACGTATATTTCAACCAGAGAGGGAGGTATGTTTTATCACTTCGCTTTCGTTTGCGGGTTTTTTTTTTTTTTTTTTGCTTGTTTGTTTGTTTTTAGGGAGAGAGAGAAACTTGACTATATCCATGATTACCCTTCAAATTCAAGGGATAGAAAAGTTTGCTTCAAAGAAATAAACTTCTGCCCTCCGCGTTCTCAATGTCATGTTTCCATAAAATGACGTGTGTCAAGCATATGACCAGTTGGCATTTTGTGAGCACACCAGTAGGTCTAGATGAATAGTTCATGAAGTTCCGGTGGAAGTATACTACAGCATTGTTGGTAAAGTTAGCCAGTCGACAATACCTTTGAACGGGATGATTTCCAAGAAAATGAAATGGGTATGAAGCAGAGTATAGATGGTAACCGGGACCTTGGATGGAAAAAGTGTGTTTACCCTGAAGAGGCTATCTAGTGGAAAGATATACCATGGAAGTACAGTGGGTTGGAGCTCCATGAATGAACATCGCATTATCATCATCATGACTACTACTTCCTTTGCTTTCGCAGTGCTACAAAGTAGTGCTGTCATTCTACTGTTATTATCATCATCACCCTGATAAGAGTGGACATCACTGTCCTTGCTAAGGCTTCATGCCCATGCAGTTCTGTAGTTTGTCAGTCTTAAAAGCATGCTTGCCTGACGGGTCCTGCTCCTACGGGTGTCTTAAACACGCTGGAATATTTACTGCCGAGGAAGAGGGTGTGAGAACAGAAGGGCCATGCGGCTTGGCCCCTCGACGTGCCTTGAGCATTAGGTCACTCACTAGTCGGTGTAACCGGGAACATACTTACGATGGCCCAGTGACAGATACACGCATCTCAAACACACATGAATATGAATCGATTACTGGCATTGTATTTTGTACTAATGTTGGTGATTTATATCATGTTTTGACGACACACACATAAACAATATCTCTATACACTAACTTATAGACAGACGTTGGTCAGGTTTCCACAAAAGTAGTATCCATCACGCTTCCTATAGAACAAAATCAAGTTTCTTATTTTATTAAGCTGATTAAGTTTTAATGCATAATAGTTTTCGACTTAAATGTTTGCGAGAGAAAAGGGAATGATCAACAGCTATGATTAAAAAAATCACCTTTTTTAGTTCTGCTGATAACGATTGCTATTAAAGTTTGGTCAATCAAAAATTTAGTGTGAATTAGCTTATCATGTTGATCCATTGTATTTTTATCATACAAGAGCAACGGTAGTTTTACTGTTACATAAACATTCACATAACTCTCAACTTGATTCAAACTTAGAAGAAAGAGATATTAAATCTTTCCAAATTGTTGATCCAGCTTTTTCAACAAAGCGTACAATCGAAATGTGCCTGAACCCAATGTAAGATAAACAACGATTTAAAAAAAAAGTAATGTTGCCTTTGATTTCAAATGGGATATCTATTAATGCTGACAGCACATGCACAAAATACACACACATACAATAAACAAAATGCTCAAGCGCAACTATATAGACTATACGGTATATAATGTGCTGATGTACGGTAATCGATATAGCGCTCTTCGCAAAGATAACTGACGTACCAAGAAGTTGTGCTGGTAATAATAATTATTGTGCTGTAAACGTCCATGATGGTCATTTCATCTTTAATTGGCAAGCATATCTACATCTGAAATCACTCACTAAATATGTATCAAGGGATTTTTTTAATTATTTTTTTCCTATTATAATGTGATTTTCGTCAAATGCAAACTCAACCAGAAAACAATTCGAGAGTAATACCTGCCACACACACACACACACACACACACACACACACACACAAAATGCTTTTTGTTCTAACATTGTTATAGGTTTTATTTGGCCGATTGGCTGGATTATTTATTGTCGACTTATTTTTTTTCGGCCGCATTTGGTTGGTATTACTTCGATAAATCGATGATTTCATGAAATGATGATTGTTTATCAAGGCCTTTCTACATAACATGAATGTCGGAAACATAATTTTGAAACACTGCATAGTGCGTTTGGAAAATTCTCTTTATTTGCCATATTTTACCAACTTCCATGATGCGGAAATCTTGGGCAGTCTATAGGGCTCATCTATGTAGGCTACCTTTAAAAAGAAGACGAGTTCGCCCGAGGAGTACATTATAATATACTCCAAACGTTTTCTTGACGAAACGTTTATACGCCTAGTGTCATACCATTGACTCTTGAGATAGTTATTTTGATGTTCTGCTAAAAGAAGCAGAATAAATTCGATGAAGTACATTATTTCATAATTAAGGAGCGATTGTGGTGAGTGCAAAGTGATAGTCATCATCATCATCATCATCATAATCATCATAATCATCACCAGCAACACTTGGACATATGTACATATATACACATCACAACGTGTATAATCATGTCCTTATGCGCTCAAGAAATGAGAGACTAAAAAAACCCACAATTCCAATCAAAATTTTATACATTTGGCCTTTTTGATAATTATGTTTAAAAAGACTTTTAAATCATTTGAACCAAACTAGTATTTTATAACGCTTGTTGGTTGTTCTCTTTCTCCCTCTCTCTCCCTCTCTCACTCTCTCTTGTTTTAATGCTTAAAACCATCAACGGTGTGAAATCTTTTACTTATACTTTTTTAGTTCAGTTATAATTATGCAGGGTTGCATAATGAGGGATCACTGAGAAAAGGCTGATACCAATTTGTTTGCAATTCATGAAAATAATGGGTTTTCAACGCTTTTTAAGTATTCATGGGAATGCTTATATCCTTTCTAACATTGGAAATACATAATATTAACAAAAGAAAGGCACTGGCAAAGGACTCAGTTGGTACGGATTATAGTTTTGATGTTTCACTCATTATTGACTGGCAAATCACCAATCACAATCAAGTAAGGGCAATCGCTCTAATAGCCTTTGTAATCTTGAATTCTCGTCATAGCAACACTTTCTACAGCTGTCACTCACATGCCATTGCTTAGACATCACAAACGTCTGCAGATCACATTACCCAAAATTATGTGACTATATTCAATTCAATTCATTTCAATTCATTTCATTTCAATTCAATTCAATTCAATTCAATTCAATTCAATTCAAATGATTTTTTTCGATAATTATAAAGTAAAACAAAGCAATATACCTAACGCTTACATGAGTACATAATATTTTAAGGGAACTTTGAATCACTAAGTTTCAACAAAACATGGATACAATATTATAATGATATCAAATTTGGGTTTTAGATAATTAAACAAGTAAGCAATACAATCTCATTTTGTAATTCTATATGGAAAAGAGGAATTCTCAAGAAAAGCATAGCTCTATCATGATAGTTTTGTATTGTTTTTGATTGCGCGTGACGGCGTGCTTTATACATTTCCATAATCAACTGACAATCCGACTCTGATTCGGAAAGATGAGCGAAAGGGAAAAAAACAATCCATATTATAAGGAAATTACGCAAAGACAGAGAATAGCTACTGAAAGAAAAAGTCGTTTTGATCGCTCTAAAGCCACCATACGAAGCAACACATAATTATCCGGTTGACTTCCAGCCACGGTTTAAAAAGGTTTTGCACTGACATGCCCTGCTTTCACGGTGAATCAATAGCAGACCTTTATTTATCTAACACACTCCCAAGAAGAGAGTGTCAAGAATTTTTCTTGCATATATCTCTAAAACATGACAGAACAAATCATAAACAACCTTGCTTCGCCATTTTGACGTTATTTTCGATAAATACCATACAATATGATTATGATGTTATGATAAAACTTTATGTAGTTCTTGCATAAACCTGCTGTAGTGTAACTGGAGTTAAAAGGGAACAGAAAAGTCCATCTTTGAGAAATATTAGCAGTATGAATTTGTTCATAATCTAGTATAGGCTACATGCAATTCTAACAGAGCATACAGGATTAATATCCTGTTGTACGCTCTATATTAATCAGACGAGATTCTACCAATCAACACTGGATAGAGCTAAGAATAAACATCGCCAGAGAACTATAGAATAGCATCCCGTACGGGCTTGTATAGAGCCGGTATAGCGATGAATTTTCTGCTTTGTATATGTGTTCGTATTATTTATGTTTCTTACAGGATAATGGAAATGATATAGACCTACGGCTTTAGAAGAAATAATGTGTGATTGTAATTACCAGCGGATGCAATAAACAATAACACAAAATAATATGGAAGAGAGAGATTTTGATTCTGCCACACATTTTAAAAGACATTTCATTTCATTTTTTTTTTTTTTTTTTTTTGCAGTTTATGTATGGGATATTGCTACCGCATTATCGCATCTCAAGCAAACAATGTACAGTGATGTATGTTGGGTATCAGGCTTGGTGAGTTTTAAATGAAGGAAAATAATGCAGAAGATAAAGATGTTGATTGAAGAGGAAGATTTTTTTGAATGTTGAATTTTTTACGATAATTATTAAGATTATGGAATGTATTCAAATCTTTAAATTAAATGAGATATACGTCAGACGTATTATGCATATAACGGTTATTATTTCTATTTTCTGAAACAATCATTGCAAAATATTTTTGTGTGATGTTATTTGTAATTTGTCAAGCATATGTTGTTCTTTGAACAATTGCTATCTGTGTGTATCTCTTGTATGTAACGCTGGTGGAAGGCACATTTCCACATTCGCATTGTGGACAATAAAACATTCAATTCAATTCAATTCAAGTTTAAAAAAAAATGAGCGCTTTGGATGCTGCATCTTCACACTCCAGTGGGTTTCGAATTATATGTAAGTTGTGGGTGGTTTAATGGCCCCACATATAAAAAACAGAAACAAACTCATTCAAAAAAAAGTGTTTTGTATTGTAGAAAATGATGGATTTTTAACTGAGGCCTTGATACATTGAAAAATTGAAAAAAAAATGATAAGTATTTTTTTTTCATGACCTCACTATTCGATTTCAACCTTTGCACAACCGAAACAAACAGGAATAAATGTGTTTGTCAGTTTGCATATAAATAATAAACTGTGTCTTTGAACACAAAATGATTAAAACATGAAATATTTGAGATCATTTGTATGTTACAATATACAAACCTAGATATTGCTTCTTCTTTTTTTTTCTTTTTTTCTTTTTTTTTAGAGCTATACGCCGTAAGAAATCTACAGATAATTCAGCCATTCAAAATGATAAGTACATTTGGCAACAATTATATGCTGCAAGATTTTAATCGTCTATTTTTTTAAACAATATTGTTTGAATCTGATAGAACAGGTAAGTGATTAATTCATTTATACGACATGATATCGCAAAATGAAAATGAGCAGGTGTTATTTTCTGCATGAGTACATAATAATCTGATGTCGTATAGTTATGAAAATGATACATAGGGCCCATGACGTCAGTACTCGTTGACAGACGTTCTAACATTTTCCTTAGACAGTGTTAGACTGTTTATTATGCGCATTTTGAAACGATTTTCAACTTTATTAGAAGTACACCTACAGACCGTGTTGGCCTTAAGATGTTTAAATACAGGTTTGCTATATATATATATATATATATATATATATATATATATATTCTTTTTTTTAAAAAGTAAGATTGTCCTCGCCTTTTTCCTTGCCGCTATTATCTACTTGTGAGTTTGCGATTCCCATGCTAATTTGGTTGAGATGCACTACAACTTTTTTTTTTTCATTTTCAACTTATAAATGTCACATTAAAGGGATGGTACAGTATTGGTGGAGATGAAAATTGGGCTTTAACCTTTTCGCGAGATACCAAGAAAACACTTATGAAATAGTACAGCGCATACCATTTTAAGAGGAATTCAAAGTTTATTTGATGAAAATCAGATTTGGAATAGCTGAAACATCCAAAAACAAAGTAAAACAACACGATCGTAATGAAATGTGGGTCCCACACTTTATTAGGATCACTCTGTTTTGGATATCTCAGCCATTTCTAAATCAATTTTCATCAAATAAACATTGAAATCCTCGTGGAATTACATGCTCTTTCATATTTCATAAGAGGTTTCTAACTATTTCACCAAAAAAAAAAAAGATAAAAACCTGAAGTTAAGTCTCAACTAAAACTATACGATCCCTTTAAATGCTCAATATCATGCATGAGAAATTCAGTGTTATTTATTTGAAATAGATTTGTTCTCTTTTATTGTGTAAGTGGTGGCATATCTTGGATTAAATATTTTGGATTAAAGCTGGAATAAAACTATAAAAGAAAACGATAAGAAAATGTGGAATATTCTAAATCATAACTTCAAAGATATTTCCTGTTAACATAACAAATAAGGTTAAATGATAAGAAAGTTTTATATTGCCCTATCCTATGATATCCTCAGTTCATATCTAGAAATGGCGCTTAAACCGTTTTCCCGATCAAATATCTTCACTTGTTGTGATGATTCCGTCAGCAGTTTGGGGGATAAAGCTGTATACTCGTACAGATGAGAGTCGTCGTTTTGTCAAATTCAAGAAAGCGAATTGCAATTCACAGGCAAGTTATCTCCCCGTGGCACTTCCAAGAAATGATTCGGTGTTGTCAAGGTGGTATGAAATGAGCTACTCCTAGCTAACGTGACATTTTACTCCCTTCTTGATTTCTCACATTGGTTCCCTATTTTGGTTTTACGTTTTTTCTTCTTTTTCTTATCTTCTTCATCTCCTTTTTTTCATCATTCTTCCATTCGGCCTTTGCTGGATGTATTCGTCGAAACAGACACGTCAGCATCTGGGCGAGTGAAAATGTGGAAATGCTATCACCGAGTAGCGTTTGGAATGTCGATTTTCTCAAACAATCGTTCACAACTTGTTAAATCAGCTTCGTCGCGTTGTCTTTCTCTGCGCGGTGCCGCTGCAGATCGGGAAACGTCTGAACTCGGGGGGATGGGATGGAGAACACACGAGTCGTAGTTTATTGGGGGATATACAGGAACCTAGATAAGACAGATAGTGGTTTTAGTGTCTGTCATATATGTGTTTGTGTGTGTGTGTGTGTGTGTATGACACTAACATCACATTTGGCTCTCAAGTTGAGTGCTATGGAAGTACTTTAATCTACTCATGTGTGTGTGTGTGTGTGTATGTGTGTAATCTATGTGATAAAAACCTAAAATGTGTGTAATATATATATATATATATATTATTGGAAGATTTTTTTATCTTTTCAACATGTGAAGAGCAAAATGACTACGGATATTCAAGTCTTCTAGAGCTGCATTGATTTCGCTTGCATATATGCAAATGTCATATTGTAATTTATACTTTTGTAGGAAATGAAATAAAATGAAATGAATGAATGAATGAATCATTCGTGACTGGTGTGAGCGGTTAAGTAATACCAAAACAGGAAATGCCGTCGATTACTCAACCGGTAAACCCAGAGGGGGATCAAAAATTATGATATAAGATAGATTCATCCGGGATCACTAATCCGAGTCTTTAAAAGCAAAGGGTAGAGAAGATACCCTTTTCTATCTTTTCATATTTCTTAATGATCATGTTTCTTCTGAACTGAGTAATGTAAGGTTTGAACTTGATTGAGTAAATATTCTGCGTTTGATAGTTTTTACCATGGGCAGAATCTAGGATAACATGGACGGGCACATAGGGAATCTCAACTCAAGTTTTGAAAAACAGAGACTACAAAACGTACCCTTCTTCTCTTCATATTTCTTAAGGATCATGTGACCGGGCAATTTACATTTGCATCTTGACTAAGTCCATATCTTTTTGTTTGATGATAATTCTACCAAGGAAGTTCCACTAATATAAGGAGTCACTTGGTATTTCAAAAGCGAACCTCGAAAACCATCTAAAGTAATATCACGCTGAGTGAAATACAATAGAGACATCAAACGATTGTTTCAACGACTTCTCAACTACGGGGCTTAAAGTTGAATCACCGTACCTCCATATTTGTATCTAATGTGACTAATTATTATTATTTTTTTATTAAAGTAGAGAAATTCGCCATGGACATGTCAGGAATATAATCTCATTTAGCATTATTACCTTTAGTAGCTTTCTCATTAACGATTACATCCAATGTGCGACAGATGATTGCATTGAGATTTCAAGGAAAGGTTCTAGATATTAACAGTTTGAACTACCTACTGTTTTAGATGCACACTATTTGTAAATTCACTGTACTTTGTCGTCTTAATATTTTCCGTCTTGTCTTCTTAAGAGTAGACAATTGTGGAGTTTGAATAACTGGTTATGCAGCAAGTCTAGTTGTTCAGGTGTAAATTAATTTTATACGATGAAGACGAATGCATGTCCTTACGTGATGGCGCCGAGCCATATATTACGCCAAACATATTTACCTTTTTGTGTTAGTGACTGTCTGCCGTGTTATTCTGCTCTCTCACATTTTTATCTTATGACTGCACTGTAGATGTCCTTCACTATCCTCGTCTAGACTTTCCTGAATTAGACAGGAAATACGCCAGAATCAGAGGCAATATGGCGTTAGATCCGTGCTGCCGCACCATCCCTCATACTTTATGTGTATTACGACCAAGGCTTTTTTGAATATCGACGGCGCCTGTGGAAGTTATCAGCTTTCTATTTTGGAAACTTTTCAAAGTTCGTCATTACCCGAGTTGAGTCCCCCCTTACGACATGCCCCCTTGGAAGCTTTCCATATTTACCAATAAAAAAAAGATAGAAAGATAGAAAGAGCAGATGTTTGGCTCATTAGATATACCGAAATATTCTGCGCGTGGATGCAACCTCATTGATAATGTAATTCCGTGTCCGAGGCAGTGAGGAATGTGCATTATGACAGCCATTGGCCCAGGAACGTCTCTTTCTAAACTTGGACAGCAGCCATCAAAGGAAAATATGAAAATGAAGCGAATTCTAACATAGATGTTGTTTTTCGTGTGTTGTTGTTTAATGTTTGAATTTCCATTTTCATATTCTACCGATGAATTTGAATATCTTGGTGTGTCTTGCTGATGGGGTGATCAGCTATCATATAACAGCGTCGATACAAACTCCGGCAAAGTGTTACGCGTATCCCTTTGAATATTTGGAATTTAAAACACCTTAAAATCTAAAATAACCAAATGACAACCCATTTCGTCAGCTGTGGTTTCTCCTCTTGTTGTTATCGATTTCCAATTTTTAGTCAAAGGAATCCATATAATTTCAATGGCAATATTAGCAGACTGATTTGCACGTTTATGGTACAAATAATTGCACTGCGGTGATATGTCTGGTATATTGCATCACGGTGCTAAGTTATTATTATCACTTTGTTTTAATGATCTATGCTCTTCGTCATTTCACTTGAGCATCTCCTGTAAGACATGATACAATCACAATGGAATGATGATGCTAGAGATAAGATAGTAATCAGCATATTATTATGTTTCTTGACGTTGGTGTAGTAAACTGACATTGAGGAACAAAGTGAAAGAATGACCGGCGATATACCGGGCTGGCTTTACAGGATAGCAAGTAGCTTTCATGTACGTCTTAAAAAGAAGTGTAGGGAGAAAGATAAGTACAACAATGACATAGAAGGTTAACAGAAGAACGTGCGAATCGTAATGTTACTGACATTTCATGATATTAATTCGAAGATTCTCTACTCATGTTTATAAACGCTTAAAACGGATATAGATGTGTGTCCTTTCTAAAGAATTAGGGAGGAAGAGTACAACATTATGGTGAACCGAAAAATGTGCTGATTATGATATCGTTGACGTTTAAGGACATTCATTAAGGGCATTTTACAATCTGGTTGATAAACGCTTAAGAAGTTAAAGCTCCAATAATATCATGCAACACTGCACTTGCATTTCGATGTTAGAGCAGCTAAATACGTATAGAGAGCTGCAAAGAGGTTATGATGGTATCAACACCGGAGAATGGTGACGCGGACAAAGAGTGGCCTAGCTTGATTCCACGGGGATGAGTGGCCCTGTACTAGGACTAGGCCTAGGAGAGAGAGAGACCGGGGGGGGGGGGGGGGGGGGGGGGTGAAAAGAGATAAGCGCTTGTCGTGTTGAGAGAAGCAGGAATGAAACCGTGATGAAGGACGGTTATCTGTCGGACTCATCACACCTTGAATGATGGGTGACTACCAGAAGGGTAAAGAGGACATTCTGGACAGAACGCAGAAAGAGAGAGAAGGGGATGTGAAGATATTATCGGTCTGAAAGAAGATCGTGCAATAGAGTAGTTATCTCTCTATATGGTCCCGAATTCGGATGGATGTTAAGAATGTAGAAAGTGTAAATCATCATAGGCTTATGAAGAGGGAAAAAGAAAAAAATATATAGGCCCTATAACATGACATTTTTTAAGAATCATTAGTTTGAAGTGCGTTCATGGATTGACGCGTGTCTGAAGTTACATACAACTTTTGGTATCTTAAAACTCTCTTTACACAGAAATTTTACAATGTAAAACTTGTCACGAATTATTGATTTAAAAAAACATGTGTTAATTAAATGATGGATGGCTAAGATTTAGACCACATTTTTAAGACACTGTATACAAGACTTTCATTTACAGTCAGCAGCTTGAAATCATCAGTCATTGAAAACGTTAGTTTCCCGTTGGTAGCTGCAATTATTCAACAACACGTACGGATCATTTCTTTTTTTTCTTTTTCATATCGTAATGAATTTCAAAGGAATTATATTTACACAAAGGTCAGTGTTAGCGTTGATTTAAGAGAAGCTGTAATGACAGTGTGTTTTACTATTGCCTGCATTGCATGCAATCAGTCAGCAAAAGTTAAGTCTCAGTTTCAATTTGATTTCAATTTTGTATTTTTTCCACGGTAAATGAAAAAGACAACACGCCTATCTGACAACAAATTAAAGACAAATATATCACGTTCAATGGGAATCATGACAATCTTTTAAGTATTTAGACATGATGCTATGAAATCAAAGAAATCAATACACTTATTTCGAGGCAAAAAGGAAAAATATGTAGAAGCGTCCCATCTTGAGCAAGTATTTGATAGTGATGGCAACCGCAGAGAGAAAGTAAAAACATATATAAATAAAATGGGCAATTTGACACTTAACTGCCTTTTGCAACCAATTTGACATTTTGAAGCCTATTTCAGCCTTAAAGATACAGACAAACTTTTTTTATGACAAATCTGTGTTCTCTATGTTGTGAGTATAACCATGAGAGAGAAAAAATACAATGAATCAGCTCAGACGAGTGCCCTTGACATTATTCAAAAGTTCCCTGTCAGAGACGAAAAAACGGGTGGAAAAATCTCATGAATGGCAGAGTGTACAGCCACCCTCCGAGAAGTGCAGTTTTCTGTCTACGTAATCACACGTGTACTTTCTGCGGCGGGAGTTCTTTTCTCGCCGCCCTATCCCGACCCGTTTTTGTCGTGCGCGGCGGCGGCTGCTCAGTGAACGGGCCGAGGGGCGGAGAGGCTGGATTACCATTAACCAGCTCCCCGAGCCGTCCGTCGGCAAACCTCACAGACTGTGCCAGTGTCAGCAACTCATTAACCACGTGTTGAAAACTCCTCACTTCACAATTGAGCGTTCTGATCATGGCTACGGCGAACGCTAGCTATGTTTTCTCTATTTGTCGATGCATTATTGGATTGTAATCTAATTAGACGGTTCACCTTCAACTCGGCTTTTTCATCTCAATTTCTTTCAAAATGATGAGGGAAAGAAAAATCTCCCCCTTCTTCCCCAGCTATACCCGTATAGGTGTCCCATTCGTTGCACTGTGACCTGCCTAAATGCTTATAGCGCTGGAAAACGACATGTTTTCCGTGATGTCTGCGGATCAGGAACATGATATGTGATTGATACCGCTGCAGGGGTGCTGTTGTTGGCAAATTTCAAAATGTGGGTCATTTTTGCTACCTGAAGTCCTCAACAAAGTCTTTTACTCTTCACTTCTAACAAGCATTTGCGTTACTGGGTTAATCTCATCCCGACAATTCTGAAAGGCATCACTACCGCATCAGTTCTGTTACAAATTGTGCGAGGCTTTGATGATGCCATGTGATACAGCTGTGCAATTTGTGAAAAATTTGTATTTTGTCATAATATTCTACGTGAGCTCATTATGTAAAATGCATAAACAATCAGAAATATATAGTTATATTTACATAGGTATTTCTTCCCTTTGCACTGCTTCTAATTATCATGTAACTATCGAACTAATTCTATCTTAGCTGACGGGTGATATATGGCCCAGTGGTTCAGATTTGGTTTGGAACAAAAATGGTTCAGCTTTCCTCCTTTAGGCAGTAACGTTCAAAGGTCAAAGTAAAATATGGTGCAAACCTAGATCATAATTCTGTCACTAGGCGTTTTCACATCAGCCCGATAAAAATCCAAGCTCGAGATATTTTTCGCAGAAAATAGTCAGCAAAATAGCGCGCTAATTCGAAACATCGGGCTGATGTGAAAACGCCTAGTATGATATACAGCCGCTCGTGTATGCATTTGGAAGGTGTTAGCATTTAAATAAGGTTAGGAACTTGCTGTTTCGCAGTCTTGCCATACCTTGTCGTAATGACATGAATAATTATTGACATACTATTGAATACATTCATTGGTTTGAATTTGTGCTGTCTTCGTATATCGTACAATCAATAACGCTTAGTGAACAATGATGAAGTTTAACAGTCAAGAGCAAATTTCTGATTTGCCCTCAAGTTAAAGGTCCTGATTACATTTGGGAACAGTGGTGTAAGAATTTTCCAGATACCATATTTAATGCATTTGTGTAGGTCTGTTGTACTACAAAACATCCTATCATAATATATTTATATCAAAATTTCGCCATAAATCCTAAAATGCGAAGAGATATCTGTATTTTTTTCTCAATCAACTGTAACTGTAGACGGTTTAGTCAGGAAACATCTTTATTATAAGTATTGTATATTTAACAATACTTAATATCGATTTTGCCAATTCAAATGTGTTGTTGTTTCTATCCCTAACTTACATTTTAGAACTATTTTAAAACTCTAATGCTGCCTTTTTGTTTCATTGGCACATGGTAAATCATGCCTTTAATAATTAGTGTAAATTGCTACTGCTTTCACCTAAAATACTAGTATAGGAAACAACACACATCGGCATACCCATGTACGCGCAACATATTTTCCAAAAAGAAGGCGAAAGAGAGAGAAGGAGAGAGATTTGTGTGACTAGATGCGTAAGTCAAAGACAGTAACCTGATGAAGGCATGTCTGAATGAAAGAGCGAAAAGGGGCAATAATACAAGGGACAATATGATACATGTAATATAAGAAAAGGAATGATATAAGGGAGAATATGATGTAAGAGAGGGTAGAGACATATAACATAAGAGAAAGGGCAATATAAGAGACATATAACATAAGAGAATGGACAATATAACTGTTGATATAATATAAGAGAAGGGGCACTTTAAGGAACAATACAACATACGGAAGGGACAGTATAAGGAACAATATAACATCCGAAAGGGATAATATAAGGGACGATATAACATAAGAGAAGGGTCAATCATCATTAGGGACAATAATAATGATATAAGAGAGTATCAGCCTGTATTATTTGAGAGTTGACGCCCCTCTCTATCTGCTTTCTATCACAATCCACGTGATTATTGCTGATAGTGACGCAACACCACCTTCATTCGACAACTCATGACTACGTCCTCGGCCCCGTGCACTCCACCGCCGCAAGTTCGGCGTCCCGCGCCGTCTTCAGTCGGACCCTTTTGAGAGGACAGTTAATTAAAAGAATATCCAGTTTCCATTTTCAATTTGTCGATGGGAAGTTGTGGAGTGTTACGTGAGGAAATTGCCTTCCGCTAACTCTCCTTTCGAGTTCTGAGCATATGTGTGTGTGTGTGTTATGTGTATGTGTGTGAGTGTGTGTGCGTGTTTGAGTGTCCGCGCGCATGTTCATTATGTGCCTTCATAAGTGTGTAAGTGTGTTTTGTGTGTGTCAGTGTATGCAGGAAATGACTTCTAGAAGTTGGTCTCCAGTGGAAACGGATGGCGTACAAGAATGCGCGGGAAAATTTTTCAATTTTTGACGTGTTGTATTTCGTTGCCAGTTGCATCGTATTACCTGGTACTCGTGAGCTCTTGTGTTTTACGCATTGTTGCCAAATTATTTTTTGAGGATTTTTACGTGCCTTTGCACTTTGAGTTCTCTGCAACAAATCAATGTCTTGTATTTGTTTGTTTGTTTGTCTGTTGTTTTTTTTTTCTTGCACTTGGCCAACGTTCTGTGACACATGGTATAGGGTATGTGCCCTAGCATATTAAAAAGTGTTTCCTTGTATAGCTGTAAGAATGTAAACACGAAAATATATCTCTGAATTGGAGTTCGTGAATAATTTCCGGTGTTTTAGATGATATAGGTTTGTGCGTATCTCTGTCGCAGCATCGTCGTCGTACCGATGTGTGTGTGTGTGTGTGTGTGTGTGTGTGTGTGTGTTTGCCCTCGTTCTTTTATAAAGTATAATACTATACGTTTGTTCTCATCTCCGCATGCCAAAAGTAAGTTATCGTCATTGTATATCATGCAAACAATCTGATTTATACATGTTGATATGCGTTGAATTCACGACAATGATTTGCTTTCTCATGGCGTTCTATTCTCTCTCTTTTTTTTTTCTTCGCGGAATTCACACAATGAAATACGAGGGTTTTTCTGCTTTTTACTACTCTGTTGTTGTTGTTGTTGTCGATTGAATTATTCTTATAAGTAGAGCCTACTGAAAACATAGACAACTTGGTAGGCTTGTAGGCAAATCATAACATGCTGATTCATCGGTGAGCAAATAGTTATAGTGCAATTCCCCCAAACACGCCAAAAGCACACCACACGTAATCACAGCTTTGCACGTTCAAAGAGGAGCATATTTATATAGAGAGAGAGAGAGCGAGAGAAAGAGGGAGCGGTGTGGGAGATGATTCCCTTTAAATTGCACTATCCGAACCCGGCGGGCTGCTGTGGATATAATCAAGCTCTGATGTATTATGGACACGTTTGTACTACTGTCAGAAATCCCCACTCATTAAATGCATTTCCATTTGCCGCAGCTATTTTGACGAGCATCGCACGCTCACACAGTACACGGCCGCGAGCGGCGAGTCCGCCACTCTCGGTGGACGCCATTCGTTACATCGGCAAATGGGACGACTGACTGTCCACCGCTCCTTTTTTCATTGATTGACCTTCTCATTGTCGGCCCGTGATTGGTATACAATACTCGTGCTTCCTTCTGACTTGGGTATTCATTCTCTCGATTTCCTCTATGACATCGCGAAGATAAGAAGGCGTTGGCTTTACGAGTTCCACGAAGTTTTAGTATCCAGGAAGAGACTGCAACCAAGCCATCCATCAAAGAATCAAACTTCCGCAGTTTGAAAAGATGTTAACCAACAGCCCATGCGAAACTCGCTTACTGCCTTGACCCCTCCTACTTTCCCTATGCAGCTACCAAGAGACATGTTGTGATGTCGCAATGTGAATATCAAATTAAATGATTAACTTAAAGACCAAAGTCCCAATCTGGATGAAGTAAATTGCGATAGTTGATGAGTTTAGAACTATTAAGTAATCACTATTCTTCGTGTACATCTCATAGATCAAACGTAAACAGAGGAAAACTGACCAGAAATGAATATAATTTATCATTGGAAAATTGAGCAAAGAAAATGGGATTCCATCGGTAACCCCGAGGGAATCTCATTTTCTTTGCTCAATTCTCATAGATCAAGGAAGGTACATTTTGTGAATTTCCCTTACATCGACAACACCAGGACTTTAGGAGATTATGATGCGGGGACGCTGTGCACGTTGGATATACGACTCCGGCCCGACTTCCAATCGGAGGATCCGAGTTCGATTCCCGCCCACGCCCAGTGCTTACGTCCCTGGACAAGATGTTTTTACCCACTATGTCCCTCTCGACCCAAAGTTCGACACTATAGGTATAAAAACAGCCCACGACTTCGACAGATACAACACGGGGCTTAATGTTGTCGGTCTGATGGGCCTTGTTAGCTTGGTGTCGAACTAATGGGCTGTATGACTCGTGAGCTCTATAACTCATGGGCTGTATGACTCGTGGGTGTCGGTCTCGTGACGTGCACCCGTCATAGTTGGCTTATTATCTCTAAGAACTAAGTGGTTTCTCAGAGAAAATTTTTGTAGCTACCATATGATTCCTAAACTATTTGTCTCATTACAAAAAGAATTATACCGAGGCTATACGAGGCAGCTAACATGAAAACAGCGTTACTCATCACGTCACCATTTATGATGGATTGTTTTTTTTTTTAGTCAGCTTTCCATCTCTGCTCGCTTAGGTAAATAGTGCTGATATATGCCCCATGATTTTCTCCGTCTGACGTATAGCACAAGTTGACATTTATGCTTTTTTTTGTATGTTCAAACTGCATGTAGCTCTTTTCCAGCCAGATCACCGATGTGAGACCTATGTCGAGTAAGTACCACCTTTGTTTTACAGAATTAACCACTGTAGCCCGAGGAAAGGTTAGGCTTTATTGCAAAAACTTTATATGGCAGGATATTTTGAGATACAACTGACCTACACATAGGCATCGAAAGTGATAGCTTGAACAACTTTTAAATCACTTCTCCAAAAGGTAGACAGGACCTTTAAGTCTCCTCCGATAGACTATTGTTTGTTCCATTGTTTGTTTAATTAATTTTTCTCCATCTGAGAACGATGGCAAGATAGCCCATATTCAGCCGAGCTAACCGGTCTTACCACGTGGTCCAGAGATGTGAGGTGATGTGCACGACAACTTCACCGTGTTATGCACCCTGCTAGGCCCGCGCCGCGTTTTTGTTCGTTTGATTGTTTGTTTGTTTTGTTTATTTTTAAGTTGGGGGAGGGGCGAGGGCAATTTATATTTTGGTGCCACTTCCGGGTTTCATCAGCCAACAAGGAAAAAAGGGCATTCAGTGCAATTCACTTCCGGGTTTTTTTCAGCTGACAAACGCGTGTGACACTTTTATTTAACAAACACACGGTTACACAGTGTGATTTATGTGAAAATGTCCAAATTTTAAATATCGATCTCTCACACACGGGACCTCCATTTTTTGTCCCATATATGCGATGGACAGAGCGTTTTGCCATTTTAGTAGAGGGGTCGCCCGGAGGGGAGAGCATGATCGCACACATTAAGATTACTCAGTTAGACTCGAGAATCGAACCCGGGTCCTTTGGATCTGGAGGCAAACGACTGAGCCAAATTACAGACCGTAGACAAAGTGAGTTCTAAGGGCACGGCAGCTGCAGCAGGGGTCTCAAACCACGGACTCTTGACTGACCGTTGACTGATACCGTGACTTAGGCCTGAATTCACGAAGGTGGTACAATCTTGTCCATGGTTTAAACCATGGACAACGACCGTAGTTTTTTTTTTATGGGGCGCCAAGTGTCGCATGGCGTATTTCGTCACGAAATGACTGACGAAATGACTGAAATAGGCCATGCGACACTTGGCGCCCCATAAAAAAAAAAAACTACGGTCTTTGTCAATCAAAGCTTAAAAAAGAAAAGAAAATGATAATGTGGAGTACTCTAAATCATAACTTCAAGTTAAATTTATTTGTTTCATTTGCATTATCTGATGATGGACTTTGGTAGTTTTGGGAAAAAAATGCTTAAAATGGCTTTAAAACGTTTGGCGATCAAACCGTTCAAGTATTTACAAGAGCTTCTAACTTTTCTAATTATTTTATTCCTAATGTGTGCATCCATGCAATGACTGACAGTCATCATTTTGAGTGGCCGTGTTATTTTTTTTATATATATATACATATCCAAGCAACTTGCTTCCTTGATGTTATTCAGTTATCTTGTCCACGAGGAGACTGCAAAATACAAGCTTGGCTTTTAAGCACGTCTCCTCAATTTCCTGCAACTTAAATTATAATTCAATTTCATCTGCGTACATGATGCGAAGTATTGTTAATTTCACGTTTTTCTTTGTTAGTAAATTTATTGATATTGCGGTATTTTGTGTAAGTAAATGTTTTACATTGTTGGCAATGAAATAAATGAAATGAAATTATCAATGTCTTTCATTTATCGTCATGATTATGACAATCGTAAATTTTATTATGCTGTTTAAGTTGTAGTAGCTGTACTAAGATTAATAATACTATAAATCTTCACCATTACCATCAGTATTACATAAAAGGGTCATTATCATTAATTTGTAACATTGTTTGGTCCATTTCTTTTTTTTTTCTTGGCAGTTTATTAGTTTATTTGTTTTTGTTTTTGAGCCCATACGCATCGGTAGAATAAGATATAAATCCAAATGGTCCAGCATTTTTAAACTATCTAAATATTTTCTGTTTGTACTGAGAATTCGCTTTATCATGAAGTGAGCGGCAAAGTACACGGATACGATTCAGTTTTTTATAAGTTGAGTTAGGCTGAGTATCTACACGTAAGTTAGGTGTTTCCAAGGAATATCAAACTATAAGGACAAGCTCTTTTATTAGTATACATATATGTCGATTTCATGACCTGTTAAAAGAATCAATATGAGAATTTCGCAACAACAGTGGTAAACACCTATTCATGCTTAACTTACAACTTTCGTACTCAATTTTTAAGCGGCCAGATTTTATGTCTTCAATACCGGAAGAAAAAAAAAAGGAGAAGGAGAAAAAGAAACTGGTTTGTATTGTAAGTCTGTGCTTCTGGTTGAAACTAATTCACACGAGGTGTTTATTCACTAAATATTCCGTACCTGCTTGGTAATCGTCAGGATGTTCTAAACATTTACCTTCATTTTCACGTTAGAAATCTACATACCGTAAATCTAGGATATGTTGACATTTGTAGACAAGCGAGCGACAGTTGTATCTCTCGAACAGTTTATTTGGTTGAAATGCGACATTTGCTCCCCCCTCACATACGAGCTGAGGAATTCTGGCCGATGAAAAGTTGAATCGATGCTGTCTGGTCGGTTGACAACGGATTCGCGGTTGGTTATCTTTAACACGCAACGCGACCGCACAACATTGTTCGCATGTCAATTGCATTCACGCGCTAGGGGCCAAGTTTTCGTTTTACCCACCATCTTGTCAAAAATGGCTATTCCCCTCATTATTTTCATCCTGATTCACAGAACATTGTGCTTGAGGTAAATCCTTTAAACCTGTCAATAAAAGTATGCAACCGCTAATGCACTGTGTTATATGTTTGGTGCACTGTAGGCCTATACCGTTACTAAGGAGACCCCGATATCATTCTTTACTTGTGGCTATTCATTAAATCATTATTTAATTTGGTTGAGTTTATCTTCCTATTAAGATTATACATGCTTAATTACATAAAAGGCCAATCTAGAAACTCGTGGACGATACATTGAAAATGAAAATATGACACACAGAAGACACACAATTCATATGATACATAAACCGATCATTATAGATATTTAAATTCAATTGATCGTTCTCAGGTATTTCGTAGACTTTACTTTACTTTACTTTACTTTAGACGTGTGCGGTTTTATCACGCTGTGTGTGTGTGTGTGTGTGTGTGTGTGTGTGTGTGTGTGTGCGAGGGACAAGTGTAAGTCCTCACAGATGTGAGAAGGTAGACGCTTTTGCACGGATAAATGTTTTCATTGTCCTCACTCGTCGGCTATTCGTAAAGACATCGGCAGCGCTCGGCATAGCTCGAAACGCAGCCGAGTTGCAGACTGGGCAGTGATTATATCATCTTCGTACAACCTTTGTTTCCTCGGCTTGACTTTTCAAACCAGTTTCACTGCTGTGAAATTGCCAACCTTTATCAAAATCACGCTACTTGTCTTCCTATGAATCAACCAGAATTTCATATCCTGATGAACCCTTGGTATACTAAACGGGGATGAAACTTTGGTAGACAAAACGATAAATGGATATGACTTCTCTTCAATTTCTCGGACAGAGACGTTTAGGGCCTATTATGATGATATGCACACATACTTATCATACATATATCTTCACAGTCAATTCATGAATGAATTTCAGTTTTTAAAAAAAGCGTTATATATTTTTAGTGTAAATGAATCAATGTAGCCTTTAGAGAAGTTGTGTTATAGGTAAAGAGCACATACTACAAATCATTTCATTTGGGGTCCTTTATGATATCACTCTCCCCTTATTGTTGGAGAGCTCCAGTTAGCCAAGAGATGTATTTCGCAGAGGTGTAGATATACAAACACATTTAACGAACATAACGATACCAGTCAAACGATACAACATTTGATGGCACAACGCACAGTGATTTCCAATGCAGACAGGTATATGAAATACACTGTATACACAGGGAGAGAATAACTGGGCGGGAGATGTTACATGTATTATGAGTTTAAATATTGCGATTATTCTGTACAAAAATGATTCCAGAAAAACGACATAACTTAAAGAAAACAGCAAAACAACTTTACAAAATTCTGCGTGTGGCATATTTGATGACTCGTCGTTTACTTCTTGAAGTGCATCAGTAGTTGCACTGTCTACTGCGATGGATTCAACGAGTGAGTCCCATCCAACCCAGTTGTCTGTTGCCATAACCCGTCCTACGACTGTTAGTTGATATAATCTAGCGTCACGTGATTGTGTAAAGTACAAAGCTTATGGTATGTGAAATAGATCACTTGCATCACAAAGAATTCTCATCCCGAAAGGATATTCATTAATTGTAAAACGTGATAGCTGTGTGTGGTGCAATCACCGAATTGATAAGCGCCATGCTGAAACAACCACTGATACCATTTTGAAAATTGACCAGTAGGAAAAAATAATTTTCGTTATTTTGTCTCTCTTTTTTTCACGGCAGCCACAGTGGATATCTCACGAAGAACGTATTGCCAAGACTGAAATGTATAATTATAGGCCTACTTAATACCTCTCCAGTGGAATAGATTCATCGGTTTCGTTCCTTTACTTTCGTTTTTGACAGTATTTAACGATCTCACATGTTATTATCGTGGGAGCTATTTTGGAAGTTATACCCTCCTTGATTCCAATTTTGTGACGGGTGTTCGAGAGCAAGCTTCAAAAGAACATCGGGACTCATCTCAGGCATTGTCTCCTTACCTAAAACAATAATTGCCACTTCAAAAATCATCCACTGATATCTGTACATCATTTCCAGCCATAGTTCCTCTTACGATTCCTTGAAGAAGTTTTTTTCTACTGGGCAGCGTTTGCTACGTTCGGATCATGAAAAAAAAAAGCGCTTTTACCTTTTCATTAATGTGTGGTCCGAAGTCATAACGGAAGCGGACAGTGTATTCTTTCTCTATTTTTCCCCCCGGCCTTTATACAATAACTTTTTATGTGAGATGGAGTGAGATTCAGACACGGAGGAAGTATGATGACCTTGTCCCAAAAATACGACCACAGCCTGATTTTTTTTTTCTTCTTCTTCTTTTAACGGCCTTATAGTTGAGAGCTCCATAACCCGCTGCACGCGTTCGATTCGTAGCTGTCTGCACGCGTGGAACAACTGTTCGGCCCAGCGACGAACGGCAGCGATGGTAATAGTGGCCGTTTTGGCGGGCTGCGGACGGTCTCCGTAGCCGTGCAGTCGCGTCGCCCGCAAAATTGGAGGACATTTCTTCAATTCACTGCCAGAAAAACACGATAAATTAGTAGATCTCACAACAATTCCCCCTCCCCAATGGAGACAGATTTTTTTTTCACTCTCTCTGGGGAGCTAATCTCCCCGCCTGATTCGTTTACTTACTGTCTCTACGTACCCTATTATATGCTCTCGTCTGCAACACGGAATTCAGTGCTCGTCGCAAATTGATCGCAAAAATTTGAAGAGTTATCAATCGTGCTTGCGAGAGATTGATATTATGAAAAGGGAGAAATAACTCTAATGTGACACTGTTCTCTATCATTTTTTTGAGCTTCAAGGACGGACATTTTTAATATTTTTTCCATGTACGACAGCATACTTTGATGGACAAGATAAAATGACCTTCTAAATTTATTTTCATCAAACGGAAACCATTGATCAGTCTTGTATTTCCTTCTCCCTTTATTTCTTTTATTGTACAATAATGAATACATAGAGATAACTAGTTGTGACCAGTTGTATCAGAAATACACAAGGAGTAATAGTTCTCACATTTCAATCCACCCAAAAACACAGAAAGAAATAATGATTGCTCTTATTTGTGCGACTGAGTTACAAATGATTTTCCTCTTATTAATAAAGATAGCAATACTTATCAAAGAGACGAATGACATTTACAATTCATACATTCGAAACAGAAAAAAAAAGTCATATCCCAATCGGAGTGCTATGTCGAGATTATGTGGTGGCGGGGAAAACTTTGGATGACGGTGATCCTTTCATGTCCTGTAAATTTTCTGCTCTGACTGTCGCCTTTAACTTGAGTGAGGGCGTAATTCTGGATCTGTAAACTGTCTTTTGTCGCCTCCTGTTTCAGCATTTGTGTGTGCATGTTTTCGTGTCATTTTTGTGACCTAGATATACCAGTCTATGGTTGCCAAATCTCGCTTTTGACGTTTGCTAAATGCTATCACTCAGTGATGTGCCAAATTAGTTTACTGGTAGAAATCTGACTGTTACATCTATTATATCTTGACCTACAAAAAATCAGGAAACGTCGCGTTTGCTCTTTGAAAACGTTGAAAGAGAATAGATTGTCGGATTTCAAATGTCACGATATTATTCGACGTGGGTGGTATTCTTATTGTCCCTCCCTCTACTTTCCCCCCGTATTTCCTGTCCGGGGACAAAACAAACGCCTGGTGCGGACAACCGTTGAATTAATCGCCAATAAGCGGGCATTGTTCGTTAGTGCATCATCCACTTTAATCGCATGGCTCCTGGACTCATTACTGATTTAGGTCATTCTGCCACCCCTTGCTCTCCGATCGATAGAAACACCGATCGTGATCGATGACAGGTGGGATTTAGAAATCAGGTTTATGGGAGTAGCTACAAAAAACACAACAAAAAAATCGAACAATTCTAGTGATATGTGTTTGGAACGGGGTGAAAAATGGGGAAGTAATCAAGAACACATATCTATGTGTGTATAAAACCAACGTAATGTAACCCAATCCTGAGGGATTACAACATGAAAACGGTGAATGCTGCGAAAGATGTGAATGCGAAGAGAAACGCAAAATGTACAGAAGATGTATACCGACACGAAATCAGCTTGTGCACACTGTGGCCATTTCATCTTCTAGCAGTGTGTGTCTTTATGTAACACAAATTGTCCACATTATTATTCGAATAGAAAGGAACCAAATGACAATGATACTTCCTGCTTGCAACAGTGTGTAGGCCTACAGTCTAAACATACATGTAGTTATGTCAACACCACACTTACGCAAAATTCCTGAAGTTGGCAATAGTATAATCAAGGTTAGTGTGTGTTTCTTTCTCTACAATGCGTGGATGTGTATACTTAGATATGCATAATATACAATACAAGAAATGATAATACATTTACGAGGGCAACCAGGGTAGGCCTATACATTGGATGTAATTCTTACGTGAAAAAATCGCAGGACTTCTTAAATCTTACAAAATGGAAAAAGGTCAACTCCTTCGGCTACCAAACCGACCACTGACCACATATTAACTTAATTTGCGGGACCATTACATACCCGACAGGTGTGGAATTACACTTGATAAATATTCAACTCTGCTTGAACTTTTGCGGCCAAAATAGAAGAAATGCAAAGAGTAAAGTGGCAGCCAAAAATTGGTGAAGATGCTCACCCTGGATAAACGTGACCTTTTCCACAGTCTGGCTGCGTCTGATAATTTCCAGAATGTCTGTGAACATTGGTGAACGTCGCTGATGTTGTCTCGTCACGTTGTAAAAATTAAGGATACAAGTCATGCAGAATTTTTCACAAAGCATGTTAGGTTTCTAGAAGTGACAAAACACATTACGAAGAAGTTCACCGAAACAAAAATATCATAATATGTATAAAAGGCACATAAGGATGCATTGACACAGATCAATTAGTTTTCATATACAAACCAATGGTTGTTTGTCTTTGATTGGGGAATATCGGTAGCAACAATAATTATACTCGCCATAACTCGTGGTATGTGTTTCTACCCCAGACAATGAATTCCCTCATTCCCATTCCAGGTCAGTTGATGCTCTAGTTCATGTCAATCTCTCGGTGTTTCTGCGCTATGTGTTCCTGTGCTGTGCGCAGTCTTCATCGATAAGATGTCCGTTGCAGGATTCAACCTGTCTTATCATTGGATGCTTGCAATATTTTACTCTGGCTTACTTGTCTTTACCCTTTTTGCACTGTTCTCCATCATTCTGATGATCCTGAGCTTTTTTTTTCGATGGATTTATTTAAAAATCACTCCCAATTATCACATAATTTCTTCTGCACATATGAAAACATCAATGCAAATCGATGGACTGTCAGACCAAGGAGATGTGGGTCAGATCAAGTTTCTTTGGTAACTCAGGTAGATGGGCACCGGACTTTGGAGAGGACGTTTTATGGAGATCCCTCGTGTGAGAGGAGCGCATATCATGTCATCAAATAATAGTATAGGCCTACATAAAGTACTTTTACTCCACGCCAAGGGAAGGGTGACGAACCTCACAAGAAGTGGTCAATACTGCGCAATACTGGAAACAGGTGGCATAAAGGTGCCGGTATTCTTACCCCTCCCCAATCCCCCTCTATTTTTTTTTTTCAACAGAGAGCAAGAGCCAATGGTCAATAAAAGGTATTTCATCCATGTAACAAGAAGCACGGGAAATGAAGATTAACGAGTTTCCTTTGAAACGGACTACACAATCCCGACTTTCAATAATGTCCCGCGAAATGAAAGAGGGTTCGTCCCAGTTCTTATTTGATGACAGTGCCGGTGCGGTCAGCCTTTGGCAAGCGTGTACCCAGGCGGCTTTTGCCGAAGCTGCAATTTGTAATCTCGAAAAAGTAGGTCAGCGAGGCACGATCATCTAGTTTGTTCGATGACCAGTATCGAATTCTTTCTTGTTGTTTTCATTGTTGCTGCTGCCTTTACAAACTTTACAATCGTTCAGATGTATTGGTGGCTTGTTGTTGTTGTTGTTGTTGTTGTTGTTGTTGTTGTTGTTGTTGTTGTTTTTGCCGATATTTCTGATGATTTTTTTTTTCGAATATTGCCGAGTCTGTCGACACAGAGACGGCCAGGCTAAATCATGATAAACCTTTTCCTCGTTTTTTTCTGTACTTTACAAAATACCTACGGTACTTTGAATTCATTCTCAAAAAGATAGTTGTTAACTGCTGTCTAACATAGGATAATTTAAATTGATCAGTCTAATCTGAATTCAACATTGAATAACATCCATGAAATCTGTGAACAACAACGATTTGAGTTGATATAAAGATTACATATCAATATTAGAATGTATTAACAAATGCCACACAAACGTGTAGTCATGTTACCTTATTCTTGTTTTAAGCATAACCACATTGACTAGAAATCTGTCTCCTTATTTAAGAGTAAAATGAAATGAGGCCATTCGTAAATCCTCCTCCCCAATCTTGCACTGGCACCTTTTTTTCTTTTGTTTTTGTAAATCCTATAAGAGGGAATTATGATACTTGTTCGTTTTGTTACAAGGAAAAGGTTGTTACCTCATCAAGCATCATTATCATTGTGTATGTTCATTGTGACGGTCCCTGCTACAAATTTCAGCCGTTATGGAAGAGAAAATGCAATACAATGTATTTTACTGTATCTTGTATATCAATAACTCACTGATTTTTTTTAATGATAGTATTTTTTCGTATAAATTTAGCATACAAAAAAAAAAACTTATTATCGTGTATTCGTTTGTGTATTGTAATTTTGAAAAAAAAAAGTTGCAGAAATTATTGTAATTGAAATTGAAAATATGAGACAATCAATAATTGATAAAAATGTTGAACGTTGCTCCTAATGAAGAGATCATGCGCAGTCCAGGGTTCGAACTTACGATCATCCTGTGTAAATATCTCGGGCTAAACCTCCTTTATGTACTATATCGCGTTGCTCCGACAGGTCAGGCTAAGACATTTTACCCTCTTTCCACTCTTACACATTCTCTGTTCTATCGCGGCAGTATAGCCACTCCCTGTTATAGGAAGAGTTAACTTTTTTCTCATTTCACCCGGCAGAGTTCGGGGCTAGCTAGTAATCATGTTTGACATTCGCAGAATTGATCCGGAATCTGGTGTCGAACCGATCTGCGGCAGAACACTGAGATTTTGTCGCAGATCTTTCGGGAGGGAAGGATGACCAATATTAACCGAATTTTCTTCAATCAAGCCGAGAGGCACAGAGTTTGCATTTTAAATGCGCATGGCGCGTTACATCCTCCAATTCACCATGTCCGATATGACAGACCTTTTTATGACAAGTAGTGATTTTACAAAAGATCTCTCAAAAATGTCTTTGTGAAGTTAACTGATGATTTCTGGTCAGATATACAATATCTGCTGGGGTTTTTTCTCCCTTTTGACATTATAGACTACCACACATCAAATTATCGGCTCGACATCATGTGATTCAGCCACATGACTTTTTGTGATAGATAAGCAAAGAGATGTCTGACTAATCAAATCAACCGAACAGCCAAGTAACCTTAGCAACATATTTTGTACACGGCCGTGGTGTATCCCCTAGTGGTTTCCGCCAAATATAGTCAAAGCCAAAGATATTTATTTTGCCGAATTAATAGATGGACAAATGAGAAATGTAGTCCTATACTCTGCTAAAGGAAATTGTAATAGGCAAATTTGTCAGAAAGCAGAGAACACATGACGCACTTCTTCATTTGCAAGAACAAGAATAGATGGGATCGGATATTCAAATCGATGAAAGTGATATCATTCATTATTTTTGCTTGTCAAGAAATTTCTAAGCAATTTAACCACGAATAGCTCACTGAATATGCGGTCACGGATGTAGCATGTGGGTGAGAATATCATCACTTCGATTCCCAAAATAAAATCTGAAAGGCTTAAAAGGTTAAACTTTTTGATGCAGTTGTTGTTGCCTGTCAATTAGGATTGTTTGCAATAACTATTACTGTTAGTTTTACAAAGGATGTACTAGGTGAGCTGTAGTTCTTCATATTAAAGTTTAATGGTATCCATCAGGGTTCAGGCTTGTAAGAAGTTTTTTTGTCGGAAGTGCTTAATGTATGTAAAACTACTATTAATGATGATAATGATAAAGAGCAATAATTAGAAACCCCTGACAGAAAAATTGTACCCGGTTGACAGAGAAACATATATTAACCGAGTTGACATTTGAAACAATGAACAGTATCAATGAAGATAGCTAGTGTAAAAATTGTGACTGCTACGTGGATAGCCGATACTTACAATCCAATTCCTTCTTCTCTCCCAACCCCCCCCCCCCCCCCAATCCAATTGTCATTTCCAACAACCAGGGTTGCTCGATGACGGCTCGTGTGGGTCACTATCCGACAGTAACGGCATCATCTCGGCCAAGTCGAAGCGACAACGTCGAAACCGGACAACGTTTACCACGTCGCAGCTGGACGCCCTGGAGAAGGTGTTCGAACGCACGCACTACCCCGACGCCTTCCTCAGGGAAGAGCTGGCGAAGAAGGTCGACCTCACGGAGGCACGCGTCCAGGTCAGTAAAACAAAACCTGCAGACAAACAAGTAAAATCCTGAACAAACAAACAAGACAACATGCTTAGCAAATAGACAAAACAAATCAGTATGGAGGATTTGACATTGATAGGCCTACTAGCTGACGTGCTAACGGGAAAGTAGATAGATGGGACTGTTGGAAGGCAGTGATGTTGATCTTTCAAGGATGTTGTAGACACAAAAAGGATACAAAGACATAATCGTCCTGACATCATCAGGGACAATAATCCTCCTGCACGTACCTGCATTGGCGCCAGAGTTCAAAGCACAGTTTTGATACTGAACTGCTTTGCTCAACAACTCGATAGGGAAGACTAATCTTGCGGCAAGAAGGCGACGCGTTGAAGCTCGCGCAGGCGCCATGCTGAGGACGAGAATGAGTGAAGGCTACTTGTAAAAACTCGCCAAGGCGCCTTGCTCAGGATGAGAAGGACGCACGCTTAGGAAGTTGCTTAAAGAGGAATGCCGCACCAGTTCAAAGTTATGATCAAAATTGCGTGAATATTAAGGAAGTTATAAAATTGTGAGGTTTCACCAGTTATCACAGAACAGTTCTTGAAGAGCCGATATGAATATTCAAATTCGTGTGTTGATGATGTCTTGTACAAAGTCTCCAAAATAGAGCGGGTCGTGATATTATGAAAGCAAATCCGTATTCTTCTGTCTCAACTCAACATGTTTATGTTATTTTGGACTAAGAATTTCGTGAAAATCGTTATAACAAACATATGAGTAGAATGCATTATACAATATTGTATAATCTTTCCTAAAATTACATAGCCGACATTTATAACATTTCGAGAAGAATTTTGAATGATTCACTTCGTTCGAACCAGAATCTGGATCTACCTATAGGCTAAATTCTAACAGTTGCAAAAAGACCTTTTTTCTATAGCACATCTTGTCAATTATGCACAACTCATGGAATCCACTCAAAAGCTTACAATGGAAAAAAAAAAACATGAAGTCATTCTGAACAAGGCCAGCATAATATAACAGACAAGACAGAAAACAAATAAACAAAACAAATACAAAATCACTAGAACATAACTTGACTGGTTAACACCTTAAAACCTACGGAACATGGATGATAAAAACGTTGATTGAATAGCTGTAAAATTGTGCTACTAATGTAAAGGATGCATTTCATCATCTGAGGATGGTGATATTCAAATTCATTATTGTTTATGACTTGGTAGAACTCCAACAAACAAATTTACAATTTGCGGTTAAAAGAATACAAAGAAAGAGCTTTTTTCATGATCCAAAGAATTCCCACATTAAGGGCCTTAAGGTTTGCATACTCGTCAAAAAAATGGAAAGGAGACAGTGCGATAGGATTTAAGACGTTGGCCCCTGTCGCATCTGTAGCCATTGACAATAATTTCTGATTAGTGCAGCGTGAACGAGAAAACAACATTTTAGCCATGTCCTCCTTTGTGATGTACTTCTCCCTGAATTCGAATTGAAAGCAACGCCGACCGTGACCGGGAGTTCCACGTTACATCCTGTCTCTGTCTTTCAAAAGGTCAAAGGTCAGTGTCAAGGCCACGTCTTGCGAAGTAATCGAAATTGACAGAATTTGAGGAGAGAAAGGCGGGGGGGGGGGAATGGGCTACCACACATATGTTCTCTGATGGGATGGAAATACCTTATTCTTCGATGTCTTGTGAAAGATAAAACTTCTGCGTACTCAATTTACGGATAGTGTCTTAGGATACTTGTATCAAAGAAACAAGAAAAAGTAAACACACAAACACACACACACACACACACACACAAACAAGCAACCAAGAAGCATGTGTCGGTATAGGAAACAACTAGTTTTTGCCCTCCCCCCCCCCCCCTCCAAAAAAAAAAAATGTTTGAAAATGGACTCGTTTTGTACGACAATCGGTGAGATCCGAGGTCTACTTGAAATAGATGTGTGGATATATTGTAAAGTGCAATTGTATACTTACAGCTGATTACATGTCCCCGTGGCTGCTGTCATGACAACTGCAATTATTATAACTAACGGACTTTTTTGTGCAAAACTTATTAGAGGAAACCAAGGCCCAGACTTAAAGGGATCGTATAGTTTTGGTTGAGCCTTAACTTCAGGTTTTTATTATTTTTAGGTGAGATAGTGAGAAACCTCCTATGAAATATGAAAGAGCATGTAATTCCAAGAGGGATTTAATATTCATTTGATGAAAATTGGTTTTTAAATGGCCGAGATATCCAAAACAGAGCGATCCTAATAAAGTGTGGGACCCACATTTTATTACGATCGTTTTGTTTTACTTTGTTTTTGGATGTTTCAGCTAATCCAAACCCGATTTTTATCAAATAAACTTTGAATTCCTCTTAAAGTGATATGCTCTGTACAATTTCGTAAGTCTTTTCTTGGTATCTCGCAAAAAAGTTGAAGCCCAATTTTCATCTCCACCAATACTGTACCATCCCTTTAATGTGGATTGAGTGAAAGCAGCAATGTAGAACACATCAGTAAAAGTTTGAGGAAAATCGGACTATTACTTCAATCAATTCAATTCAATTCAAAATGATTTTATTTCAATATAAAGTAATGCAAAGTAATATCCATAACGCTTACATGAGTACATAATATTTAAAGGAACTTTGAATCAACAAAACATGAATACAATTTTTTATAATGATATCAGCTCTGGTTTGGACAAATAAACAAGTAAGCAATACAATCTTAGTTTAAAACTCTACACGGAAAAGAGGAATTCGATAAATCATATCACTCATATTTTCACTTTTCTTAAGATAGCTGGATAGAGCACGTGACTTATCTCTTTCAAAGCGCAGAGGGAATGATGTAACCCGCAACATATGTCAGTACCAAACTGATGGAATTATTACTTTTCATGAAAGCAAAATTTGGTGAAATTCTCCTTATATTTTCTAAATTTGATTGTCCAAAATGATGTCATGAACCGTAGTAGTCTTTTCACCCAGCAACAACAGCACCGAAACTTTTACAATTCACAACTTTTGAACCGATCGTCCGATTTTCCTCAAATATTAGCTGATGTGTTTTACTTGTAATGCTGTTTTTATTCAATCCACATTTAAATCTATTTGGCTTTGGTTTCCTTTAGAAAAAAAAAATCAACTTGGGACTATAAAGCTTTATGTCCGGATGGCTGTACATAAAATTGGTGTGAGTATGTGTTTAAGGCAGAGAGAGAGAGAGAGAGAGAGAGAGAGAGAGGGAGAGATGAAAATCACGTGGATCAGTTTGTTCTGATTCTCCGCTTGTCTTGGTATACAGTAGTTGATTTGGCAATGCATTTGATATCATTAGAAGAAAAAAAATCCTTCCAGCTCAAAAACAACGTGCAATAATTAATCTTTGCAGTATAAGGCGGTAGGCATGAGAAAATAGATCTTAGATTCCGAATCCCAATACTAGTATTACGGTGTTTTCTCTGATTCATGTAATCTGTGGCCGAAATTTGTCTAAAACATTTACTTAACGAGACGGTGTAATTTCAAATAAAATTTGAAAAAAAAAGCGTATGAATCAATAATGAAAGTACTGTGATGACGTCATTGTTAATGTCTGCATGCCCTGAGGAAGCTTTGATATTTTCTTATATTACACGAAGACACAAAATTAAATCACTGCATCTCGACTTTCACTATTTAATTCGGAGAACTGTTTCACGTCCTGTCCATTGATGCTTCTCGTCTGAACTGATAGTTTTGATTTTGTGTCTTGATTGAATGTTACCTGGGTGAGTCAGAACTTTAGGCCTTCAACAACTGATCCATCATAACATTGCAAATCATCTACAAAAGATTTTTTTTTTCTTTCCTTCATGGTACCCAAAGCTCTTTACACTTTATTTACTTGAGCTGTCAGCAAAACAGCGCCCACTTCCTGGTTTGCCTTGAATGTCGGCATAAAAAGGCACATTCACGCGAGGAAAACACCTTGCGCTGGAAGGTTCAATGTTACGTGAAATTTACTCCACTCGCAATCTACCCACCATAACGAAATTATGACGTGGGAATAGTCTGACTTAGTGGGATTTGTTTTTCTTTCTACACAAGAAAACACTGCCCGGATCCAACGTTTCTCAGGAGAATAATTAAAGTGAATTAAAGCCGCGCACGAAGAAGCTCCGCGTCTTTTTCCCCCTCGGCCACCCAGCAATTCGAGGTCGTCGGCGAACTGCTCGGACATCGGACACAAACATCGTCTATTCGATGTAAATTGTGTCCAATATTTGGACTAGCACGTGGTTGACCGGGAAACCTGAAGGCCTGAAAAAACAGTGTTCACGTATGAAAAGCAGAAACAAAACAGAACAAATGCAAAGTTAAGAAATATGCTCTTTTCGTTCAAAAAACGAGAGGTGACGCCTTTACATACTCCTCGTGGCACGTGCAAATATTGTTACAATTATTATCTTTATCAACAGAAAATGAAGAAAAATCATTTTAGAGTCACAAATCTATACAATATCATCATGTATCATCAAAATGATAAATCCACCCAGATAGAATAAAGTCGTACGACGGCATACTAAAATCTATTCAGATTGAAACTGCGGTATATACAGACTTAATAGAACCAATGTCGATCTCCCCTTAAAAATGTGGTTTGTTACGACCGTCCTCCCTCCAAAAAAAAAAAAAAAAAATGATCACGATGCATGATACCTTACTAACCTTGCACAGAGTGGAAAGCCAGGCCTGGCAAAAATTAAGTCCGCGATCAACATTAGTCGGTTGCCATGGTGACCACCTCTCTGTCTATCACCTTCCTCCACAACAGCGTTGTAATCTGGGAAGGGAGTGTCTGATGGAAAACAAAAACCAAACAAACAACAACAATGGGAAAAATATAACAACAACCTGTTTGTGTCATTTTTTTTTTCTTTTGTGACACAACAGAAATGACCTCGGACAAAGTATGAACACATTTTTCTTTTCGAATGCTCCTGTTGTTGTTGTTTTTTTCTTTATTTCGCACGGCTTCATTTAATTTTTTTGTCGCGACTTGCCTTTTATCAAGGCGTAAAGATGAGAAGCTCACTCATATGCCTTTGCGAGCTTGCAGTTACTGAGATATATGAAGAAACCATGTGAGTGGCTTGTGTCATTTTCTCGCATACTGCGACATTGCCACCAGACGAGCGTATGGTCGATTGTATTTCATTGTTGCTAAATGGGAAAGTGGGCCTATGTACCTTACGGGGGGGGGGGGGGGAGAGATAATACTTCCAGAATGTCACGTATATTAGGCTTAAACCTTCCAAACATTAAAGAAAAAGATTCATAGATAGAAAGAGAGGGAGACTTACGGAGGGGGGGGGGCGGATCAGAAGAGAACATTCTTCGATTCTTGGCTAGCAAGCGTACTGTGGACAAGAAACGTGCAGATGCGTTGTTATACAATGATAACTTCACATCGGGAATAGTGTCGCGGGTCTAAACATCTAGAATTCCTCCTTCCCTCATTACCGAAATAAAATATTCCCCAGAAGCTATAGCGCAGGGGGCAAGGCGTACTCTGCACTTTTGGCGTGAAAAGCGACGAAAGGCAGACATCAGTTCGTGCGATCTTTCGATAGCATCGACCTCCTCACCATCAAAGAAGATACTGCCGAAAAAAAAGGACGACAAAAACAAAGAAGAAATCCCCGCTGAAATTATGAGACATGAGCACATAGTTTTTCTGCGGTGTTTATTTGCACCCGTGCGTGTTCAGTGTCACAACGATACCGACTCCCGTTCATCTTGGGCCCGAGTGAAAGATATACGTGTGGCTCACCCGAGCGAGGGGGGCATTGAGCCACAATTAAAGCGGGCTGAAGTGTACTTTGGGGATAAATTAAAACGGTTGAAACGGGCCATAATTTAGGCGCAGTATCGATGCTCCATGAAGATGTGTGACATATAGCAGAGTCTTTCTTGGGCGAGCAAAGAAGAGACAAGGGGGAAAAAATAAGCAGACAGGTTACGAAATCTCCCACGAACACACAAATTAGGCGAAGATGTGTATCATCAATGCTAGATGAAGTGTTTCATAAATGTAAATCACATGTATAAACGTGGATCACGATGTGTGTACCTCCAACATCAAGCTTGTTAGATACTGATTAGGAGAAATATTTCCACATGACATCATGAAAAACAATAAGCTATTCGTAGCAGCAAGTGTCATCCAAATTTTTGTCTCCTATTATGTCATTATTTACTAGTAGCTCTTTATTTTGATAAGTATATCTTGCACTCTCATTGAATTGAATCGAATTGAACTGAACTGAATTGAACTGAATTAAATTGAATTGGACTGAATTGAATCGAATCAATATGGAATATAATTATCGTAATGTGTGTCTTTTTTAAGAAAGCAAGGTGAGAGCATACATGTAAGTTTGAGATGTTTGATTTCATTGTTTGATGTCTGTTGATTTTACGTCCGAATCCCCGAGGCTTTGTATCAATCATCAGTCACTTGTGTTTCGCAGTACCACTTTGAAAATGAAAAATATGGTTTCTTTTTTTTTTATTATTGCCAATCGTCCTTCGGCGAATCCTCTCCTACTGCTCATGCCAGTTTAAGAGAAACAATACGAAGAGTCAAGAGAGCATTGGCCAAGGAAACATGACATGAATAATAATCATAAAAGTAGTAATAATTGATGATGACGATGATGATGATGATGATGATGATAGTAGTAGTAGTAGTAGTAGTAGTAATGATAATAAGAACAATAATAGTAATAATAATAATAATAATGAAAATAATAATAATTATAATAATAATAGCTATTATTATCATTATTATTATTATTATTATCATCATCATTATTGTTATTTGTTATCATTATTATTGATATTATTATTATGATGATGACTGGGAATTCATATTGCGCAGTTTCTATAGGAATATATTCAACTGCACATGACAATATAATCAAAATAAAAGAGACAAACAGATTGGTAAACAAATAACATGAATCAACTCTTAACTAAAGAAAAACTTACGATATTATAAGAAGGATTCAGAATCAATGTGGTAGTGATGATAAAAATAAATTGAATCATACCTAATTTAAAGTATCAGGGAAGCCTATACAAATGATCGGCAAGAACAGTTACTAGTATCTGAAGAAGAAGGAGGCGAGAATTACTTTCGATGTGCCGAAGATACGTCTGTGATGTTCAATAACCACTAACTTTGACTGCGAGGATTGCTAGTGTATTTACCATTTGCAGATGAAACAAAAACCCAGCTTTAGTGCTTCAAAGTAGTTTTAAGATATGAGTTAGCGATAGAAACAACCAATGTTAAAATGCATATCAACATAATCAATGTTAAGTATTGTTGAATATACAAAGTGTGAATAATGATTGATATAAAATTGTTTCTGGAATAAACCGTTCACAGTTATGGTTTATTGAGAAAAAGGAGGTACCATATCTCCTTGTATTTTAGGCTTTATTGTGAAATTTCTATATGATTCTACAGGACGTTTTGTGATACAACTAACCTACACACATGCATCAAATGTGATAACTGGGATTTTTTTTTTAATCACTGCTTCCAATGGTAAACAATACCTTTGATATGACTAAAGGAAATTACTGCGTAGCAGTGGATTGGGTTAGAAATTACGGGGCCCCTGTGGACAACCGAGCGAACCTGCGGAGAAAGGTATAGCGGTCAAACCTGATGGTCAGTCTCCGAGGACATGTTAGAGGCAAGGTTTGGATACCAGCCCACGTTTCGGACGAGAGAGACATATCGCAACTTCGCAGGTCTTGACAAAACCTCCTAAAGAAATGCAGAAAAGAGGGGGGGGGGGGGAGAGAAGAGGAACAGAGCAAGTACACTTTTTAACAAGTGTCGTAAATTTGCACCGACGAAGCGAGCGAGTGGCTGGGAGGTGAAATGGCCGTTACGGGTCAGGTCAAGTGAACGCCTTTAGCGTGCCAGCCGCTTGGTAACGAAAACAGTTTATTGTTAGACAATCCGATGTGGATTGGAGTTTGTGTATGGGGGGGGGGGGGGGGGGAAGGGGAACACCTGTTACCTAACTCAGCTTTACGCCATCATACCTTCGGGTGATGATAAGTAGAAAAAGTGTACTGGTTTTTGATAATATTTTTCTTCCACTGCCAAAGACGTTGCGCATACTGAACGATGACCTCAGAGTAGACAGGAGATTAACGAATCCTGTATCCATGATCAAATTCTAAGAGTTGGAAAATAATTGTTCATATGAGGTCTTGTTAACTTACGCCTCTCTCGTGTCAGGTTTACCACATCCATTTTAAATCTCTTCCGCCCTCCCTTTCTTTCTTTCTTTCTTTCTCTCCCCTCCCCCCCCCCCTCTCTCTCTCTCTCTCTATCTCGTACATTCTAAATGAATGTATCATGTAAGCAAACATATTAGAGTCCTGTAAGAAAAACAAATGATCAAGTGAGCACGTGGTTACTTCGAGAAAGTTTGGATTACTTTTGCGCTCATTCCATGATCTAAATGTGTCTGAACTTAAGGGAGAAAGGGATAGATGTGAGAGGATATCTGCCCTTCAACACGAACAGAAAACCAGGTGATTTAAAGATGTCATAACTTTTCGGCAAAACAGCAAAGGATGTGTAAGGCTATCTACACTTTAACGTTCATACGAAAGTAGAATTAAAAAGTTCTGCAATTTTTTGAAGTAAGTGATCAGCTCCCTCCCCCCCAAAAAAAAAAGAGAATTAATAAAATAAAATCTCCGCGATGTAACAAATTTACCAGAAAAAAAAAAACACGCAAGAGTACTGCAGTTAGGAAATTTGATATAAATAACATTTTCTTAAGACAGTTGTAACACTCGAAGTGGTCATATCTCGAAAAATATTTTATGTGGTCATAATGGTCTGCAATAAAGTTTTCTGTTTGTTGTTGGTGCTGGTGGTATTGAAATTTACGTTTTCATATCCTGGTTACTTCTTTTTCATATCTAGCGAGATGAAGCATCGTAACCGCGTTATTATACAAGAAAAACTCCTAACAATAAGTTTGTTTTTAACGCCGCATTTACAACGCTACAGGTTATCTTGAGCTCTCCAATAGTTTTCCTCGTCGAGGTATAGTCGTGAAAATGGTGCACACACACACACAAAAAGAACCATGAAGATCACCTTAGGACCTGTTCACTCCAACACAAATATTTGGAGAATGACGCATCTCTTGCGAACTATGATTTACTGATCAGCGCGTTTTTTAGTTTCGCCGCATGCGTTGCGTAGTGTCGTTGTAACTTTCGGTTATAAGACCGTGATAGTTCACGGACGCGTGGCCTTTGATTGTGGCAAAACCGCCGAGAAGAGAATAGTTTATTTAAGATGGAATCGAGTATAAAGTCGAGTGTTCCCTTGCGGTGAAGGATGAGCAGCGAAAAAAAAAAAAAAATGTGATCGTTATACCTGAGGGGAATCGGCTGTAACAATCGGCCTTCAGGGACATTCAAGAGCGTTGGGAAAACAACGCAAAATATAACACAGTTTCAATTCTCTCGCTGGAAGGTGAGACAACGCCTATTAACCCTTTCTGTGCCAGGGAGTCAAAATGTGCATAAATTTCACGCATAAACCTATGGACTGGAAATTGACGTGGCATGCAGAGGATTAAGGACAAGAAATCGCTTTGAAGCACAATCTCAACAAAATTTGTGGAATAATACTCGTCCTTATGACATGAGCGATGAAAGGGAATGTGCTGAACAATATTCGAATGTCTATCTGCGTCTGTATTTATAGGTAATGGTAGTTCACTAAAGTTCTGTTGTGCTTCCCTGTAATAGTCGTACAATTAGCACCTCAATTCAACAATCGACAGTACTGTTCAGACAAGTTTCCCCTCTCATACTGTATCCGTTCTGGTATCCCGCCATCTATCGGCTCTTTAGCTCTACGCTTTTGCCTTGATCTATAATGCTAATACACTGATCTCTATAGGAAATATTCTCTATACAGCATGATACAGATCAGTGTGCCAATAACGCAGGAAAAATGAATGAGTACCGTACAATCTGCCAGCAGATACTTCTCCCCTAAGATTAATGAGTTTTTCTTTAGAAGATGCAATAATAATGAATTCAAAGAGTGATTGTTGTTACCAAAGTTGGTGATGGTATAGGTTGTTGTTATTGTTGTTGCTGATGTTGTTGTTGTTGTTTTCCAGTATGACAATGACGTATTTTGGCAATAAGTGTTTACCCCATAAGCAACCCAGGAGAGTGTTGCGTGTGATGTGACTCTTCAAAGCCTCACAGGAATCCTTCGGGATGAATAGTCTGAAAAGGTTGGTTGATACTTCTGATAACAGTCCCCTCTTTCACGGAACTCTTGCTGTAAGATTAATCTGGTGTCGCAGGGCTGGATTTTTTAGTTTCCCCCTCTGTTGCCGAGCAACACAGGAGAACATTGTCACACATTCAGGCAACCACTAGGAGGTACTAGGCGAGACTTATAGGACCTCATTGTTTGTACACAGGTGATGATTATGTAGTAGATCTGGAGCTAACAGCCAAGAGCAGTTGTCTTCATTTCAACTTGTGCGAAATTAGTTTCCATGTTGTGTCGTGACAGACTGCCCCTTCATCTTTAATCAGAGAAGAGAGGTATACAGGGCGGGGAGAGAAACATTATAGAACACTGCAATGAAGAAGATTGTCAGGGCGAAAAGGCCGTTAAGCATTGCCAAGAATATGACTTAAACTGTCAAATCCAGTACTCGATGGTTTGTCATCGTTCCGCTTTGAACTATGACGAAAACTTCGTCACCTGTTGCTTTCGTTATTGTTCAACATTTTAAATGGACGAAGTCGCTTGTGTGACGTTCAACCGTTCACGCGTTTGATGGAACAATGACAACATTCATTTCTCTCAAGAAAAGCATTCCATTCAGATGGGTGCTATTAAAGATACATTTTTATCATCATTCAGAAAATACATGCATATGGACGAAAGCGTCATAAAAATCAATTTCTTTTTCCCCGCGCTCTCCCTTCGATTCTTTTCCCATCATATCTCTTGGCTCACTCCTTATGCTACCAGCGAAGACGCCTTGCGCAGAAATAATGTCAGATGCTATTAGGTGTTCTGACTAACACATTCTTCCCGCTGCACGCCTTTTGACACATGCGATACGTGAAGTGCCAATTGGGTGAATGTGCGAGCGTCCTTGACAGTGAGCTTCTACTGAATACAGTGTGGCAGACGATACTTCCGTTTTTCATTTACGATGACCCGGTCGTATCCGCGAACATTTTTTTTTTCCGATTCTTTTCCACCGAAACGGGGAATTTCTGATACCATTGTGTCCTTTTGAAGACAGACTTATGTCATCCGAAGTTAGCACCAGGGCTATTCTTAATATATATACATTTATATATATATTGGACAAGTCGCCGGTTTTGCATTGACGCAAGGAGTGACTAACTGAATTGTTGGAACAGACAAATCGGTTACTTTCACGCCCAGTGTATGGAACGAAACATATTCACTTCTTCTTGTACATGTAGCTAATTGGTGTGACGTTCACACCAAAGCTTTTCTAGGACATTCTATATGTGGTTAACAGAAAGGCTTAATGCCATGGCGACTGCAATAACGACAAGCAGAAAGATGGGAAAAAGAATTTTTCATCACTGTTTCCTGCTGAAGAAAAAAAGGATACACACACTTAACTCAGCAGTCTGCCTGTGCATTGATAATCATTACATTAATCACAATAAACTTAATTACTAAAAGTGTTAAGTAAAAAACAGAATTTTGTCTTGCCAAATTGACCGTTTTGGTCGTTAAGGATAATCGATTACTCTTATATGAGAACACACAGACTTAATTCCATACTACATGAGCTCTCAAAGCTAGCCGCTCTGAATAACCACGCAAAATGAAATCCGTTCCATAGCTGAGGGTCAGGCTGTGAAATGCACTTTGTCAGAAATAAGTGGCACATTTAATTAATTTCCACTTCAAAAAGTAATCGTGCTCGACGTAACGAGAGATGAGGGATTAGGATTTCCCAGGGACGTGTGACTAAATGGCTTAGACCAATGAAGGCAATATCAATATTTTGCATAGTTACTGAACTGAGACCATTATCGTCTTTTTTAACTCTATACCTCAATCTTCAACAATATAATAAGTGGCATAATCTGTTGACAGTAATAATGAGGGACCTACAGCTTTGATTTGAGGTATTTTCATGAACAATTGAGCCTTTATAAGAGGTCGGCTGAGCAAATCATCTATTACACGATCACAATAACAATTACCATGATGATAGTGTCTTACAGGATATACAAAAGGGTCACTTCCGAAATGAAAGGGGGAAACACACAGACTATTACACACAGTATCTTGAATTGAATTGAAATCTTCACTCTTTAAACAAATCTTTATTAAGGTGGGGTTTTTTTTCAAACTTTATTAAGTTATCAAATCTTTATTAAGTTATCAATGCATGAAATAATATTAATTAATTTTTTTTTTTTTGGTACATTGTGTACACCGAAAGCAACTGCGAAACGTGTTTTTTATTCTCCAAAGCAATTTTTCTGTTTTCATTCGGTAGGTCTGGTTCCAGAACAGACGAGCCAAGTTCCGCCGCAACGAGCGAAGTCTTCAGGCAGCTAAGGCCGCAGCGGCCCGGCGCCGTCCGTACAACGGAGTGAATGTGGAACAGCCTGTGGCGCCACGGCCTTGCACCACCACCGCCGAGCTCGGCGCCTCGTGGAACTCAGCCGCAGCCGCCGCCGCCTCATACGGCCGACTCGCCGGGGTAATGTCCCAGGCCGCGGCTGGTCACATGTCCATGATGAACATGAACGCCCTGGAAAATGCCGGCGGACTCAGCTCGAGCTGGGCGAATCTAAGATTAAAGGCGAGAGAATACAGCATGCAACAAATTCCACTCATCTAGGACTGCAGCAGTATCAATGGCAACATTTATGACGTCACACTGGATGCAAAATGAAGAACCTTCATGTGTTTGTTTGAAAAAGCGTATAGTCATTCTATAAGGACCCAGGAAATCTGAGTAACAGCGCATTTTGTGGACCAATCAAGCTTTCGTATTCAGGGATAAAGACAAGCATGAAGTAGCAGGAGAGATTTGTGTTCATGACAGAAAGATTCGGGACTTCGTCTTGTCAATGTGACACCAAAAAAAAAAAATATCAGAAGTCTCAGTCAATGACAGCCACACTGGAAAGAGTTCTTCAACTGTTATTTTTTTTTCATATCCTAATTTACATCCTGTTCTAATGCTTGCAATATAAACATCAAATGCTCGGATATAAGCAGCAAAAGCTCGA